>NW_005187413.1:3189110-3209717 GCF_000239375.1 Pundamilia nyererei | reverse complement strand
GTGGAACTGGTTTCATGTACTTGATCATTCATGGATGCCAGTTTGTATGTGCTTGTGCGTGTGTGTGTTTGAGTTTGTACCCCTGGAGGTAAGCTTGGCAGTATGACAGCATTATGGTTGTTAGTATCTTCCTGCAGGTTGAGATAGCCCATATCAGCAGACCAAAATCATGCATTTACATTGCAAGTAACTTGGTCTATGTGCTGCTTTGTTTGCTTTGCTGTTGTTAATAACCCCGTTGTCTATGACACACTGCCAAATTGAGGGGGAACAAAATACAGACTAGAAAGCATCTTTTTTCAACAATATGCACATGTAACCTTGTGGGTCAGTAATTTTAAATCACTTACTGTGTGCGCACTGGGGTCTTTGTTTGGAAGCTACTATACTGGACGCCCTGGCAGAAGGAGAGCAATTACACATAATAACACTGGTTCTGTTATCCGTAGCTCCAAAGTTGCTGAAGACTTAGTGGATTCCCAGTGAGGTCATCCTGGGGTTCAGCAAATTTCACTTCATGGGAGAAACCTGATCTGTGTTTCAAGTACAATTTATGCAAAGTGTTTACAAGTGTGAGAGTGTATCGTAGTCACCTTGAATGACACGAAGAGGACTGCAACTCAGTCAGCTTAGATTGTATATATATTTGTGTGTGTATATGTCTTCAGCTGTGATTTAGGAATTGTTCTTTGAGAATTTAACCCCTTTAAAATGTTGGTGTTAATTAGTTACAGCTTTTTTTTTTTAATGCCTGAATATATGAACAGAAAAGATTATAAAACATCAATGAACGATCAATAATGACAGCAAGAGGAAAAAGAAGTGTTCAAATAAAAGCCATGCAAGCACTGTTTCCTCTCACATAACCAGCATTTATAAAACTTGTTACTACCTCACACATCATGCCATGTGGAAATTATGAGGAAATTTAAAATAAAGTGAGTAAGTCTTATCAGTACATTTATCAGCTGTTTAGACAAACATTTTATTTTGTACTCAGGCCACTTAGTGCTATTGTTATGTGGTTATTCAGTTACTGCAGCTGCATTACCCTTCTCAGCTGCCTGATAACTTGTGTTTTCAAACACAACTCCGGCCACTAAATTAGGTAAAAGCTGTGTATTAACACAGATATCTGATCAGCAACTCCAATGCACTGAGGAATGCTGAAGTTCAAACCAAGCATTAGAAGGGCAAAGAAAGCACATGTAAGTGACTTTGAAGGCAGTGTGGTTGTTGGTGCCAGGCGGGCCGGTCTGAATAACTGTTGATCTACAGGGATTTTCCCTCATAACCATCTCTAGGGTTTACAGAGAATGGTCAAAGAGAGAGAGAGAAAATATTCAGTGAGCAGCATTTCTCTGAGGGAAAATTGTTAATGTCAGAGATCAGAAGGTATTTTCCAGATTGCTTCGAGTTGATAGGAAGGCAACGATAATCTAATGCACAAGAACACATCTGAATAGACAGCACATTGACCACTGAAGCAGAGAGACTACAGCATGAGAAGACCACACTGGGTTCCACTTCTGTCAGCTAAGAACAAGAAGCTGAAGCTACAATTTCCTTGGGCTCACCTCACGAGGTTGGCAAAACATTGTGTGGTCTGATAAATCTCAATTTCTGTTCCAACATTCACATGATAGGGTCTGAATTTGGCATAAATGACATGAAAACATGGATGCAGCCTGTCTTTTATCAACAGTTCAGGCTGGTGGTGATATAATCGTGTGGGAGATATTTCCTTGGCACACTTTGAGCCCTTAAGTACCAACTGAGCATAGTTTAAAAGCCACAGCGGACCTGGATATTGTTGGTGACCATGTCTGTCCATTTCTGACCATAGTGTACCCATTTTTGCTGGATGCTTCCGGCAGGATAACACGCCATGTCACAAGGCTCAGATGATATCAAGCTGGTTTCTTGAACATGACCATGAGTTCACTTTACTTAAATGGTCTCTACAGTCATCAAATATGAGTCCAATAAAGCAAAGTTTTGAGATCTGGTAGACTGGGACATTCACATTCTGAAAGTCCAGCAAATAAATATGTTGCAGCTGTGGGTCAGTCTTTGAGGAACATTTCCTGCACTTTAGATCGACTCTTCATGGAATAGATTCAATCCAAAACAGTTTTGAAACCAAAACCAGTTCCAAATCAGTACTAACAAGATGACCCTAATAAAGTGTCCAGTGAGTGTATATGCAAATATTAAATAATGTCAACAAGATAGAAATGAGATTTGTGTACATGTATCACAAAGATTCGGCTCTGATATAAGAGCACCCTGATGGCTATATGGACAGCTTTATACATTTGCTGTTGATGCTTCTTTAAGAGTTTTAATTTTGAATCTCGAGAGCAGTACACACCTGGAGTTGTTGGCATCTGGCACTTTGTGGATACATTGTAAATGAAGAGAGTGGTTGCTGTCAAATGGAGTCTGGTTGCTACGTTTTCTCACATTTAATGAGGAGCTGCCAAAATAGACAGCACACCTGTGTTTTAACCCTTACGTGAACTGATCCAGTATTCACAATCTGTGTGTCACAGAATACAAATTGAAAGTTCATCAAAGCATGACACATGACTTATCCTCATTAGTGCCAGAGACAAAAAAAAAAATTGTTTAACTTGGCTCCAGCTTTTCTATACTCCCTATTGGTCATTTTAATTTAATTTGCTACTGAGTATGAGGCATTTGCTGAAGCAAGCTATATCTTAAACACATGCCTGCACATAATAATGTCCGGCCCACTGGGAGAAATTAGTCATCTAATATGCTTGCACTGCCACAAACTAAGATTATCTGATGTAATACAGTTATTCCTGAGTGGTATATAGTTGTGTAAGAAAGGAACCATCTATTATGCTCAACACAGTGAGGTGTGCGTTGAAGGGTTTAAACACAATGAGAGGTTATGAAGCAGAGGTTAGTCATTCCATCTCCATCATCTTTTCTGCATGTTGCCATGGTTATGTAGCTGGTAAGCCACTTTGTTTCCAGGAAATAAATTGAAGCAGTTTTAAAATAATTTTATAGCAGAGGTGAGAAGAAAAAAATGCAAAAGCATTTTGTAAATTTGTCTTAAAACTTTAATTCAAAGCTTGCCATTCAAATCTAGCACACTTTCTGACACGTGTCAGGGTTTCTCTAGACCAGAAGTCAAATTATTTCTGAGTACAGTAAAAGTGACGATTTTCTGTTATATTATTTGAGATAAAAGCTTTCATTGTCCTCTGTTTCTGATCAACTAAAATTCTAAAATACTTAAGTGAAATAAAACTGCTGGGTATTTTTTTGGGCTTGACTCGGTCCAAAACCTCTTTGGAAAAAGTGGAAAACATTCCTCTGTGCTTGAGGATCTCTCTTTGTTCACAGCTGTTTTATGTCTTTTTTGTTTCGTGCTTTGTATGTTTTTTTAATAAATGGCATTCATTCAGTTTTCCAACCTCAGATCATTGTGATGCATTTTGAAGTATTAACTGAATGCTTGATTTTAATGTACATCCATTCAGAACAATGCTAGCTTTCTTTTAACCCTGAGCTGGGCGTTACAATCAAGTATGATGGGTCATTTATCTAGAGAGCAGTGTAGTTGATATTCATGATATTCATGATATAGATATTCATGTCATCTTAAACACTACAAGAAATGCAGGAGAAATGTGTCCACCCTAAGGGAAGTATAATCTCAATATAACCACCGTCTAATTTCCAGTAAAAAGCGATATACATATAAAGTGTGCACTTGCAAGCCAAGTCTTAAGGCACTGGTGAACAGGATTTAGTGCAGGATAACATGTAAAATGCAGTGTTTGCATTTTGTAGATCTGCATTATTCCAAAACAGACAGACAACAATAAAGAGCATGTTGGCATCACTAAATTAACACATTCTGATCCCTGCTTCAAGCACACACAATCAAATCCTTTCACCGAGTTGTTGTATTGGAGTGATTCAGTCTGTAATATTCAGCAGGTCTCATTTCTCAGGTGTATTAATAGTCTGAGTTTTTTTTGTTTTGTTGGATTTTGAGTAAGGTGGTGTTAGGTTTGCTTTATACGTTTTTCGGTTTGCTCTGTAAAATTGTACATTTCTCCGCTATATTTACTGCTGGTTACTATGTTTCCATAGTAACACCGATATGTGAGGTGCCTTGAGGTCAACTCATTTGTAATACTAATGTAGCCTTCTGTACCATATAGAGGCACATCATGTGTACAGAATACAGACAGAGTTTTATGACTAGACACTGCATCTCTATTTTTTTGGCTATTTGCTAACTGGACCCATTAATGGATATTAGCTTCTAATGGGTGCTTAAGCTCTACTTGGAGTTTTTAAAAAAAAACATTAACAGAGCAAAACCAAAGCAACAGAATCTCAAGTGCAAATACATAACTGGGGATTTCATTTTTCTTCCAGTCTTTGTGTTTAAAGTGCTAAACACATCTCAGACCATCTGTGAACTGGACACCAGAGGTAAGGTTTGTATTAACGGCTTGATATTATATTTAACAATAAGGAAATATATTATACTATATTTCCTCAAACAAATACATAACACAAACACAGCTACCTGGACACTCCCCAAACAGAACAGCAGCATCAGTGTTCCACGCATCCCACACAGTGTGACCAGCAAAGTAAAATAAATAGGAGCAAAGGAGGAAGTCAGATGACATTATTACACCATGAGTGGGATGAATTAAAAAAACAAAACAAAAAACAGACTTTCACATAGGAGCAAGGTGATTGTCCGTTCATGTAAAGCACAAAAAAAGTCTTATTCTGTAGATGAGGCGTCATATCAGAAAGCTCATGTTTCTTTTTGTTTGATCTGGAAGCGTCATTTTTGGGCTAAGGTATGTCTCAGGGCACCAAAGGCAGTTTTAAAAGATTTATTGAAAGGCAAGCAGTTCTTAATATTGAGTGTGAAACTTGAGACTTTGGTTTAACAGCGGTGACACAACTGGGATCTCTGAGGAGGAGGAGAAGAAGATGGATTAGATGAGGCCAAGGTGGGTATGAATTATGTAGTAAAAGGTGGAGGTCAATTTTAACAGTCTGGCTTGGAGGCGAGTGAGTGACTGAGGCTCAGGAGCGGTCTTCGGGGGACAGGCGAGTTTCCAGAAAGGTGACTGGTGCAGCGATGAAGAGTGGGCAGGCACGTACGTTTCAGGTAAGTCCTCTTTACAATAACAAGATTCAAAGTTAAGTGGCTGTTGGTGAACACATATTTCCTCGGAGCAGAGCGGGTTAGAGTGAAAAGACCTGGGCTGACAACTGGAAGAATGATGGAACAACAAAGTTTAGTTGACAGAAAAACAAGCACATGCAGCTAACAAGAAGATTACCACCATGAAAGACAATCTGGCAGTGATCTGCTGCACCATCCACCCATAAAATACCCAGGGATTGGTGAGGTTGTTTGAAGCAGGTGTGAGAAGGACAGCTGTGCAGAGAGACTCCACCCAAAGAGCACAGAACTCAACCTGAAAAATCAACAAGACTCTTAAAGAAAGGAATACAAAATCTGGGAAGTCTTGACATCAGACATGAAAAATATACTTTTCTGTTTAAATTTGACTTGGCTGGGCAAATGCAAAGTGGCTTCTTAAAGACAAATATGAAGGTTTTACATCAAAAGAAGCTTAAACGGTGCAGAAATGAATGAATTAAAGCAGAAGCATGAACTTTGGAAAATTCAAAAGCCCAGATAAACATTTCTTACACTAAATATTTATATATCATATTATTTGTATTTGTATTTATAACAATAAAATACCTCAGACATCATCTGTAATATATAGAAGAGAATTTTATTGAAAGTCAGTGTGGTAGAATTCATTTACCACATACTACATTCCACTTATGCAAGAGAAAAATGTTCAGTGTTGTCTGGAAAAAAATATTAAATAAATACAAGCCGCTACTATTCGTTGAAACATTTTCCTAAATGTTGAGTCATTTCGGTAAAACATTTGTGGGTAATCCTCTGTCAGCCAGTATGGCACCTTTGGCCACAGACAGCAGCCCTTCTTTCATCATTAACCTTTACCTCACTTTCAAATTACTGTATAATAGAGTAAGGTAATCTTTTGCACTGCTTAGAGGAGACCTTATGCACTGCATTAAGTTCATCGGTTTCTACAGTCTTCTTAAGATAAAAAAGTAATTTCTAATACACATGAAGATAAGACCCTACGGAAACTCTTTCATTTTCTGCTATGTGGCATTTTGAACTTAAGACAGAATCTTTACTTCACTATCTGTGAGTCTAGAGACTATTAGAGATCTGCTCTATGGTGTATTTTGCAGAGGAAACACAGTCATTTCCCAGCTTCACCAGTGCATCGTTATGTGAGTGAAGGCACGACAGCAATAATTTAATAACTTGAGTCGTGGATAGACGTGAACTATGACAAAAAAACGATTCAATATTCACTGATGTTCAATATTGGTGAAAGAGCGAGGGGGAGACTCCTTCCTGCAGCTCTTCAGGTTTGAGAACGCTTGGTTGACAATTCTCTAGCCCCTGCAGCCATAACGGTATTCTCAGATCTGCTTCAAAGTGACTCATCAGCCCGCAGGCGCTGTGACGCTCCTCTTCCCAAAGCAGGTCTGCCTGTGCTAACATCTCTTCTGGGGA
Organism: Pundamilia nyererei; assembly: GCF_000239375.1. Lineage (NCBI taxonomy): Eukaryota > Metazoa > Chordata > Actinopteri > Cichliformes > Cichlidae > Pundamilia > Pundamilia nyererei. The sequence goes on along the minus strand of NW_005187413.1, from coordinate 3,203,059 downwards.
TGGAGCTCTCTCCCGAGCCCCAGAGCATCACAGTTATTTTACTTCAAGGATGTTTTCTTTAAGGGAAGGCAAGGTCACTGCTTGGTGTAGGCACACAATACACTTTGTGCTCACACCATTTTAAGTGATCCCATGAGCCCTTCTGCATGAAAACAGTGCAGCAAGATGTTTGCAAAGAGAAAAAAAAAATCCAAACTCAAAACATCAGATGCAAATTTGTAATGGAAATTACCAAAGAAGGGACTCTGTGGTGGGAGAGTGGAGGTGGAGGTAGTTACTCTGGGGTTCATCTTGTTGTTGTATTACACAGTAATGTGGAAGTGTGCATTTAACACCTGACCACATTCAATTGCTTCTTTAAGTTCTCCTAAGTTCTTCAAGACATAAATAAATCCAATAAAAAAAAATAACAAAAGAAATAAAATGCAGGGCTTTACAGTCACATATCAGAGCAGCGAGGTGACCTGCAGGGGTGAAAGAAGAGGATGGGTAAATGCAAGATCCAAGGTAACGGTGCGGTCTAAAACCAACACTGTGATCAAACACACACACACACACAAACAAACACATGAAAGTTATATAATATGTTTACTTGTGAAGTCAGTATGAGACCTCTCAGACATGTCAGATTTTTAACAATAAGCAGATACCGTCTAATTTGACACCGTTTTTTATAATCTATTCATTATTTTTCTGACATTTCCTTTTGTGCCACAGACAAGTGGCATTTCTACATAAAAACAATTCATGTGAACTTCAACCTCACCTGCACTTAGAAATTAAGGGCAATAAAGGCCAGTAATTACAGTTTGTACATTACTATTAGTAGGTGGGTACTTGAAACCTGCTGGTGTGGTGGTCCAGGCAGGGGAATAAAAGGCCAAGAAGTCCTTGAGACCTACCCAGAAAACACTGCTTCATGCAAGACCATTTTTTATTCACTGCAGACACAGAAAAAGCAGATGCACTACATTATCAGGTACCATATCCAGTCTTACACTCTGCTGCTTTGGTTAAGGTTTGGTTGCAGATGCAGGTTTTAAATTATTCTTAAAGATAAGAGGCGTTCAGTATGATGGTGACCATAGAAACCACCAGTATAGTGGTAAAGAGATTATCATCCATTTCTTCCACTTATCCAATTTAGGGTCACAGGGCCTGCAGCCTATCCCAGATGTCATATGGCGAGAGACAGAGCACATCCTGAATAGGCTGATAATCTCTAACACATAGAGACAGACCATTCACACTCACATTAACACCTACAATAAATTTAGAATCACCAATTAACCTTACCCCCATGTATGTTTTTGGAAAGTGGGTAAGCTTTTTGAAGCAGCCAGACTATCCTTGAGACCTCTGGAGGTGCATAACCAAAAACATCAAACTGAAGTCAGCTAGAGCTTCCGTTCAGGCCTACAAAATAGTGAGAACCTACCAAATAGAGAGACCATATTAAAAAAAATTGAGTTAGGGTTAGGTTAACATTCACATCTTTTCATGCAGTGTTTGGCACACCCAACTGGAAAGGCTTATATAAGAAAAAAAACAGAAAGTGCATAAGACTTCATTTTGAGAAAGTAACATCTAGTTCTGAAAAAATGTGTGTGTGGTTAAAACATGTCAAAGTTACAAACCGATGTTCTCCCTTTCTTATCTGTTCACATCCAGCACAAAATAGCAGGGAACGACAGATGCCATGCATCCAGTATGATACTTTATAATGCAGTAGCCCGGTTCATGAGGAAAAGATCAGTCTCAGCAACTCCAACAATCTTGCCTATGTAGTTTATTCAGCTCTGTATTTTGGGCGGTAGGTAAGTCAGTTTTTGACATTTACTGCAAACAAACAGAGAGAAAAGCAAAAATGAACCTCCTCAGCTGAGGCCAGAAAAAAGAGTGCAATCATCACTGATGCCTCTGAGTTGTTTTAATTATGACACAGTGCACAGAAAAAGAGGGAACGGAGGAAAACAAGGGGGAAAAAATGAAAATCAATAATGTGGCAAGGTGATGTATGCATCGATCCAGTGTGATGACTTCTACTAATGAAAAATAATAGTTAATAACAGACTTGTTTGTGGAAAACAGAACACTCCTCTTAACAGGATATTAGAGTGACAGAAATGGATAAAGGGCCTTTAAAAAGTGCTTATCTTGAACTCATTCAGCTGTCTTTCTCTGCATAGTCCAGGCTATTCCCCCCCCTCAGAGCCAGAAATCCAAAGAGCAATTTACAACACTGTTGGCAGCGATTTGTCTGCAAGTGCTTATGGGGAAGAGTATGTTCGATACACATTCCCTTGGCTTGATTCTTTTCCACTGCCGATGTCATTTGTGTTGGATTGATAGATAAGATGTGTCTCAGCTGAAAACCGCTGAAAAGGCCTTGATGATGCTCTCCATATGTTCGGCTACATGAGTTCAAGTGTTATGCAGTCACTTGGATGATGAAAGACCCCATCACTGATGAATCTTGTCAATGCCTCATTAAAAACGGTGGTGAATTCAGCACAGATGATTCGCTGATGAGGTCAAGATGGAATATGGAAAATACATGTTAAATACATCAATGTTACACTATAATGGCACAGAAGAAAATGGGGTGGGGGGGGGGTGAATACATAAATCAGTCATTTCGAATATGTGATAACTTCAGGCTAAGATGCAAATAAGTATATTATTCATTTGTACTTTATATCAGCTTACCGGAGTTCACTGTCAAACAATCTCATTACAGTGTGTTCTATTTTTTCTTGATGCAACTTTTATGACTGATTTCAGGGTGACTATAGAAGCTGCAAGGAAATTGTGCCAAAGTCTGTTTGCTTGAATAATGAACATGACCTGATAAGGTTGAAAAAGATGCTATTCTCACTTTAATTTATGAAGCTTCACCCCGGAGGTATGAAAGTATATTATTTCTCATATGATTTACTGAAAACCGCTCTCATTATGCGACAGTGAATAATTGTGGCATGTACTGTATGTTTGTTAAAGAGCTGAAACAACACTTTCTTATATACTGTAGCTGGCACTGCTAGGCTGCAACGTAAACACGGATTACTTGGCAGTTGGTTTGGCAACTTAAAGATGTTCAATCTGCTCATTTGTGTCTCTAATCACCCTCCGGTTACACATGATGCCTTTAACGATGCCCTCCTGCCACATAACTCCACTAAACAACATGCTGGGGATTGGCTCGCTGCTGTGTCTTGCAGAAGGAGGGAAAACTCTGTCACCACTGTGTACCAGCCCAAATCCCACACCTTCCTTTTAACCTGTCGTAACAGATTGTTTGGCCACTCTTGGGGACGAGGAACTCGAGGTCCCATTTTAACTATCCAGTATTTACACTCATCATTCATTTGAAAGCATGCTCTCTTTTTTTTCCCCACAGAAAAAGTCCAGCATTGAGTTTTATTGTTAGTTGTTTTTTTAGTTCTCTTTTTGCTCCCTTCCCACTCCTGTGGGGAAAATAGAGTATTGCTCTTTAGCTGCTATGTTTTGCCATGTTCACTAGCTAGTCAATGGCTCTGACTGTCTCGAAATTGTTTTTTAAGAAGAAGAAAACAGCTCCCTGCTGTTACAGCAGTACGCGAGTGGGAAGCTTGGACCAAAATAAAGGCTAGATAGATAGACAATGATATGAAAACTCACAATAAAGCTCTATAGATCCATTGACATGTTCTTTTCTTTTTACACATCGCTCTTATGAAGAAAAAAAACTCGATTTAAGTGGCTTTAAAGTAATATAATGCAAGCCAACAGTGGATGCTTGTTTTGCAACACAAGCCACCAGAAAGGTCCACGTCAAGGGTGAATGGGCATTGTTAGCTGCAGAGACAACCAGTGACCTGATGGCCAACACTCCAGACACAATGCACATACACTTCACTTTACTTTAGCTGGTGCCTATTTATTTCTCGGGTACTTTCTTTAGCACTGTCTGAATGTTTTCATTCAGACAGAAAAGTTCAGTAAAGGCGTACTGCTGATGTGTCTTTTAAAAGGAGGAAAGACATTAAAGAAAAAATGGCATCTTTGCAAGATGCTTGGTTTTTGTTTTTATGATCGGACTCAACAGCGTTTCCCGATGTACCTTTAAATCGCACAGTGACCTGTGTGGATCACCTCCATCTTCGCATCACGCTTGGCATCGGCAACCTGCGGTCCAAGTAGTGTTTGTTGCTTTTCCAGATAGACAAGGTGGACATACTCACGAGTGCATTCATTCTCAGGCGCAGGGCATATTGAATTTCAGCAGTAGAGGGCACAATGGCACTTTCACACTAGCCCACAGATTGATGCCTTTAATTAAATTACAGTAAATACATTGCCTTTTGTGAGGACTGTCCACACCTTCAACATGCATTATGTCCGACCACATGATGTGCTTTCCAGATAACAGGCCCTGAGGGCAATTACATTCTGACTTTAAATCATTACTTTTACTGATGATTATGACTTTAAATGCATGCTACATCGAATTCATGATTCTAAGCATTAAGGCCATGCGCAAATCATAGTTTTTGATATTCAAATCGAATAAAAACTATGATTATTCTATTTTAAGACTATAGTGATGCAAGTCTTTGAAATGTACTGCTTCTAATTCATCAAAGGCCAACATGAAAGTATTTGGGTGTTTTTTATGTCTTTCTTTTAAAATATTCAGAAACAATCAGAAATTGAAGGCATTTTTTCTCAGAGAGGGGTCACAAATTTCTCGACCTGCTAACGATGAATATGCACTTTTTTTGCTATTGAATTTCCAAACCTGGCTGCCCAAGCATCGACAATCCAGAACGTACCACGAATGTTCAAAGGATCGTGTGATCACGTTTTAGTTTTCTCCGTCACTAAAAGATCCGTAACTCAGAGGATGTTTGATCGGTTGCCTTCTACTGTAAGATAATAAAAAATTCATTTTAAAGTTGAATGATTCTTGTTACAATTTCTAAATTACTGTTTAAAAAAAATCACAAAATGAATACTCATTTTTACAAGGTTTCACTGTTTCATTTAAACCAAAATAAATCCCTTTTTCTGGTGATGTGTTTAAACAGCAGTGGGTGAATTTCAATCAAGGCTAGAAAGAATCAATCCAGCACAGACGAGTTGGTCTTTTTCTCCCTTTTTCTTCATTTTGCCGTGAGAACCTTCACGTTCCCTGTGGACCATGCCTGTCTAAATGTAGACCCTCTCACTTGATTAAATGTGTCGGGTAGTACTTGGCCTTCACATCACTGCAGTGCTGCCAGCTGCCTGGGGGCTTCCAGTGGGTGTAGTTTCCTGACAGCCTCTGGATTTGATCTCTGATCTCTGTTTTTTACAGACATGAGCAAAACATTAACAGTTATACCTTGTGATTAAAGCTACCTAACACTGTTTTATTCAGTAGACATGATCTGATTGTTATTCAGAGTGTGGATGGGTGTTCCTGCTGGAGAATCAGGGTGGAGTTTTCTAACACCTGCTGACTTTGTCTTTCTTCTGTTTGATGCTGGACAGATAGGATGCAGTGAATTTTTGGGAGCTTTTTGTTAAAACTAGCTTTCTGCCTATTATTATGCTGTGAAAATGGGTCATGATTATTAGTGAACTCATTACACAAGCAAAAGCTTTCATATATAAGTCATGTGATTAGCGTGACAATTGCACAGGGGGAGAAAGACTAAAAAGCTTGGCGCCACACGTAGTTAAAAGTCCAAAATCTGAATCAGGCTAAAGGTCATCCACCAGAGATCACTACACAAAGGAAACGAAATTGGTAGGAGGCACACAGCAAAAATCTAAAAACAGGAAACTAATGAGGAAATGCAATAAGAATCTAAACAAGACAAAAAGTAAGGAGCACTAGGCATGACTGGAAATCTTAAATGCTGTGAGTACAAAGCCAGTCTAGCAAAAGGGAGAAAGTATTGAGTGAGCGATAAGCTGATTGAGCACGAGTTTGGCCCAAAACTGGTGGGAAGCAAAGCAAATGGCAGAAGTAGAACTAACTAAAGTGCAAGATAAAGAAAGATTTCAAAACAGAGTCTATCCCAGTGCGGTATGGAGCGTTAAGACTTACATTATTCCAGTTTTGCCGTTATATATTGCAGAGGGCTTCACTGCTGTGCATCATTTAGCATTGTCGCATGTTCTCCCCTGTGCCTGTGAGGGTTTTCTCCATGGTTTCTTGCCACAGTTGTGGATGATTGTTTGTTTTTCTGTGACAGACTACTGATCTGTTCAGGTTCTACCCCACCTCAGCTGTGATGGGCTCTATGCCTGCTGCAGCACCAGTTCATTAACAAGTGGAGGAATTTATATATGCTATAGACTATCATGTAGCGATGCTGGATATTATTTCACAGGATTCCTTCCTGATTTATGGCCACTTTCTGGTTGGTTTATCATGTAAGTAATTGTGTTTTTTGTGGGGGGCGTTACTTAACTTTCCTTGCAGCCACAAAATATGGAAGCTGTAATTTCCATCATTTTTGAAAAATTTTGTGGGGGGGGGGGGTTTCATGTATTCTCTTTGCTGAATTATATTTAAACCTCACTTGGTTTATATAATAGCCAAACTGTGGGTTACACTGATGATGGCTTATAGCTGAGACACATTTTTTTTTTTTTTACCCACAAAAAAGGAAGACAATTTATCAGTGAGCACCGGCATCCTTTCTCTTTTCATATGTTGCACATTCCCCAATCAATCTCTTTAATCAAACCCCACAGCAAATCTGGGGCAGAGTTGCACTGCAGTGCAAAAAAACAATGGGAAACAAGTACTACAATGGGAATTATACTCATATCGGTGACATATTAGGTCCAATCTGTCTCTCGGTGTTAGTGAAGGAAGTAGTGTGTACCACAGTACCAGGCAGATTTTAAGGACACCATGAACTGTTACCATTTCTTCCTAATCTTAATCATGTTGTCGTTGCCAAGCACATATCTTGGAGAATGAGAGATTTTTTTTTATGTTTTTATTTTTTTGAAGAAATGGACTCTTGACATAAAAAAACAGAAAGATTGCCACAGAACATAATCCAGAGTTTTGGCAGAAATCATCAAATTCTGTATTTCTTGTCTGGTGATAGGGCTGGGAAAAACTGTAAATACATCAGCACACAGTGAAACAGTAGGTGGTCTACTAAATAGGAGAGTAACGGGGCTAGTGGCTCATTTTTTCACTCTGGGAGGCTTTTTACAGCTCATTCCAACCACTGATTATATAAAAAAAACATACATTTTGTACTTATCCTGCAAAATTGTGAGCACGTATGAAATGTTACCAAAAATCCGACATTATACACTAAATCTAAGGCCTGATAATGCTGTGAGAATGAGGTCAGGGTATTATCCAGTGTCTAACATGCGGCAACAAGGGCTAGTTCACTTCAGACATGCTCTCTCACTACAGGAAAACTTTAGGTTTAGGAGTGGTTGCTACATGTTTAGAACAAATGGACTACTGTGGGTTTAACATACTATAGCACAACCTTTGCATTAGGCAGCCGTCTGTTTACAGTCCATTCAATGTCCCGCTTGCATTCTCAAGAGCACCTGTGATGATTCAGGGCTGAAAAGGCCGCTCTCATTCTTCCACGACACCCGAGGTCAAACATGAACCAGACTGTGAGGGAAAGAAAACTTTTGGGTAAAGATTTTACAGCTCACCTTTAGGTTCTTTTTAAAAGTAAATATGCTTTCTTTACTACTTCTCCAACACTCTCCCCTGACTTTACCTCTTTTTATTAACAGATGCACGTCACGTTTCTTCCTGTAGGCAGCAAAGATGTTGACGGCCGTGTTCAGTTTCTCAGGAGTATGCCTCCCAAGGACTGGATGTCTTTTATTGAACCACAAGAGTATTGTTTGCGATTATTAAATGCACTCATTTCTTCAGATGAAACAAAGGCTGATTAGTGTATGCTCATATCTGTGGTCACTGTCCCCAGGTGGAATCAGTTGACGGGAACTGTCACGGGCTGATTTAATTTCCATAGCCTCGTTCGCAGGGACTCGGGGAAAAGCGCGCACCTAACGCTCTTTCTTCATTACACTCCCAGTGCACATTCCCTTCATTTCTACAGACAATCCATCTGCTGCTCTAAACCCTGTTTTGTCAAGAGTTGTTAGCCGCTTGGCCCCAGGGATGGGCACCGCAGGCGATTATTAATCTTGTTTGTTTCGTGTTTCTCTTTCTCTGTGCAATAGCGGGACTGAATGCCCGGTGGACTTTCTCTTCCACAGACATAATCAATGATGTAAGTAAGTGCAGATTATCATTGAGACTTGTGAAATAGGGCCGCCTCTGAGGTCTACAAGTGTCACCTTGTGAATGATTAGATATTTGTACAGAAGCCACTTTTCCTTCCTTGTAGCTTTAAAATTCTACTGAATTCAGTAAAAATATATGGCCATAGAAAAACAGAGACATCTTAAAATATATCCTGGCAGGCGTATAAACCTTTGTGCCGTCTCAATAGAATTCCATTTTTTATTTGCTGTCATGTAAATAACAAAAAAATTAAGTTGCATTGTTTTATGTGTCATTCTTGAGTTTCCTGGATGTAACACTTGGGGAATATTCCTGCAAATGAAATTTATAGCTATTAATTAAACACCCTCAGCAAGTGTGATATCCTGCAAAGGTATACTGTCTGCTTGTTAATGCTCCAAACCCAACAGTGGGAAGAGTTGACATAATCAGATCCCTGATAATCACGATCTTGTCAGAGAAGGACGAGGCCAGAAGAGAAGGACACTGCTGATTCTGGCTCGGGCAGCTTTAAGCTATCCAGCGGCACTGAAGTTTTCTAAGCACTCGTAATTGATAGGTTTACACACATGTTTCTCATGTAAGTGAGATGTGATCCAGAATCAATCCCACTTTGGTGACTCCGCTGCCATGCTGACCTCATCTTTTTTCCATCACATTAGCATTGAACAAATGAGCCGTATCCCCCTGTGTTCCTTTGTGCTCCCACAGACACCCCAGGAATCGAACTGGAAAGAAGAAATATAAAAAATGCACGGCAGATGCCTTTGCTGCCCTTCGATTCTTTCGGTCCTTAACTCAAAAATCTGTAGTCGCTGTAATATTTAATTTCTGCAGAAGGCATAATAATGTTCCACTTTAACAATTACGTTTGAATAAAGGCAAGTCACGACTCTCTTTTTTGTACTGAAGCCAGTTGGGGGAACAATAAACCACAATTTTGAAATTCAAATTCAAAGGCCCTGCAGATTGAAGTTTCTTGATTGAATTTATGATAATTTGGTTATGCTTCATTTATCAATGAAAATATGATAAATATTTGAAACAACTCCTGATATCACACAGTCCTGCTCAACACTGCCAGGGACAGCCTCCAAGGTGACCTTAATGTTAATTAACACCTGCACTTTTTAAAAGAAATTGATTATTTTAACCATCATTAAAAAAAGAAAAGAAAAAGCAGGCTTTATTACAGGGTTGTTCTATTGGATTGCATCAGTTTACCTCACCAACTGAGTGAAAGCCTACCTTAGTTTACCCTAACAAATGAAAACAGATTCCCACACAGTGTCTCTTGATCACTGATTTTTCATCTTTAGTAGGGAAGCAACCGTGATTTGATAGTGTTATACCATTTTTGTCATAATGAGTCAATTTATCTCATAATCTTGTGGAAAAGAAGCAGCTTTCGGAAGATAAGGAGCTAATTTATCAGAATAAAACAGGTTCATTTTCTTTAGATCACGGGATAATATAGAGCTCCATAAAGATAACCTAATACCCTTGTATGGTTACTAAAGAAGTTAATGATCCCCATCTCTGAGGTGTGATTGCCTAAGAAGTAACTGATGATGTGTTGATCAATAATGAATGCTCCTTGATCTGACACTTGCTGCTTAAATTAGCTATATATACACCACACATGCCCTGATGTTGACAAGGAATCACGTGTGCATGCTGCCATGTGATATGGGAACTATAGCACTTACTCTGTGGGAACTTTTTATTTTAGTCGGAAAGGAGCTATACATCTGCATCTCTAAAGCACTTTGCTAGCCTTTATTCATTATTATTTCTATTAATAAAAATACGAGTAAAGAGAATAATAAACAGATAATGAAAGTGTTGAGAGTGACTGAAGGGGCTTTTTATGTAAGAATAGAACTCTTTGCATCTGGTGGAGACCTGTTTGTTTTCTCTGGTTTATGCATTATACCATCTTTTTTTTTTTCTTTTTTGTCTTACATTGGTAAGAAGAAAAAGCTTGGTAAGAATAGCATACATGCTGGTATCTTCATTAAAGTGAAGTAGTGATGAATCACCCATATGCATGAATCATAAATCTGTAATAGCCTAATTTCAAGTAGGATCTATGATGCTTAAGATACGGGGAAAAAAAATAGAAATGCAATGGGAGAAAAAAAAACCCCCACACATTTTAGAGACCCTCCAAAATTTTACAAATCATGTTTTCAGGGCAGCTCATTAGGCACAGTCAGGCGCCCCCTGGCTTCCCTGCAGTTTGCACCCTGCTGATATTCTGATCTATGATAAACATAGAGACAATAGATAGATAATGGTGAAGTAGAAAAAAAACCTATATTTAGCTGCACATTAGCCTAGCTCTAATATAGTGAACTCTCGATGTGTAATTTTACCATAACAAAAGATTGTAGCGAGAATTAAATTGTGATACTTACCCGTTGCTTGGCTGTAATAGGGTAACTTGCTCTCCATTTACCAGCTGCTAGAGTGACACTTAAAAGCTCAAAGCTGCCATTAAATCACAATCAACCCCACCAAACCAAATTCCAAGAAAATTCAACATTCGACATGAACATCCACCCAAACTCAACATAAAACCATGGCTCTAATATGCAAATATAATATGATGCGCCTATAGTTAGCACAACATTATTCATCCTTTTCCGGAACTGATGGCACTTTGTAAAGCACAGGAAAAGATTGTAATCTGCTTTGATATTACCGTGACTTAGGAGATGAATTGTTTATTTGCCTTTAATCAAAATGCTTCGTTTATTAACCTTAACCAAAGTGCTTTTATTACCTTAATGAAGGCTAATCACAGACGGGAGTTTGAATGCAGACTCCGGTCTCTGGTGTGAGATTTGGATTTGCTTGGTGCAAACACCATTCATTCCAATCACCACCGCTCCGTCTTGAAAGGAGTTCATAAACGTGGAGCTTTGTCTCTGAACATGATGATATCATGCAATGGGTATAAATAGCACCCCGCTTCACCACATTGTCATTTCTGCACATTTCGACCTTTCTGCGTGTCATTTATAGCTTTTAAAATAACTACACAGGTAATCCTCCAAAACCTTTAAGGGAAACAGTTACCTGATGATAATGATAGGAAGCATTTTCAGGTCAGGGTTAGGCTGTCCTTCGGCTCTGATTAGTGAATGAAGTCAGTGTGAAATTAAATGAAAAAGGCATTAAAAGAAGACGCACTTTAATAACATGTGAAATCATGGTGTTATTCTTATACCATTTCATGGCATCAGGCTGCTCTGAGCATAATCCAACCAGAGATAATGCTGCACTTAAATGTAATTTAAAAAACAATTTAGCAGTATATAAATGCAATCTGTAGGAGACGTGGTTGCCGAAATGTGGAATTTAATAAGTGGTTATGACTGTCGCTGTCCTAGGTCTGGGTTATGCTTCGAATCCTGAAGCACAATTACCCGCTAATGTCTAATATAGAGACTGTTTCTGAGTAAGTTCACAAATCATTTTTTAGATCGCTTGTTTAAAAAAAGTGAGATTCCTCAAATAAATATTCCTACGACGCTTTCATTTATTTGCAGTCACACAAAGTCACTCGTGAACCCCCTGTAGAATATTTAAGGATACCTCATTAAAACTGGTGTGTTCGTGACCCTGGTGTGATTGTTCACAGAATGCTTTCCATCTACATGCATAAAAAATGATTAAAAAAAGGATTTGCACAAAAGACTGACATCTCCCAAAGCACTCAGCTAAACTGTGTCCAGATGAAAAAAGGAGATATAATTGAAATTTTCAATGTAATTTGATTTCTTTGGCATCTCCATTGACTCGTGCTGTGAATGGTGAGGCAATTTAGTCACTTAGAAATTATTTCTATGAAGCACCACTTATTCTAAATCATATGCAAGCATACCTCCTCCTCAGAGCTGAGATTGAACTCCAAGTATGATTGTGTTTTTTGTTTCCATGCAAAAAATAAAGACTTGCAAAGAAATACCCCGAACAAAGAAGAAACTGATGGGTTTTATGTAACTGCAAATCATCATCGCCATCTTTTTTCTTACATTTAATGTTTTTGTTTATGCATTTTCTGGACCTCACTTGGTGCGTAGCCTATTATTATCCCCTAGATATTATCCGAGATGTAGATTTTTTGCATCAAAGACATTGCTTTGGGAACGTTTCTGATTTTTTGTCATGCAGAGACTCTGTTCCGAGGTGCAAAGTGTCTTGATGCACACAGCATGTGATGAGCCACATCTGTAGACCATGTACCTGTGTATATAACCGGAGGCGCAGTTTTAATGAGCATTTACAAAACAAAGAAAACATTGCATATCAAATGGGTTGATAATGTCCCTACAGAAATGAATTAATTTAAAAAGTATTTGACAATGAAAGATAAAAAAAAAATCGGCAGTAAGTAAAAATTACTCAAATTGTAATTATACAATAATCAGTATTCAGGGTAAAAAAAATTAACCATAGGCATTTTACTGCATGTAGAAATCCTGTTGCCATGGGGCTTTTTTCCTATGATAGGACATCTTTGTTAACCAAGAAAAAGAAAGAAAGAAACACTGAAATACAGCATTGTGCAAAAGTGTTAAGCCATTCTTCAATTCTTTATATACTGCCATGAAAATTGCAAACGGATGCAGCAATTTATTGAAACATACAAACACAAAAGCAAATACCGTAAACGGCAAGCTATGGTCTCTACCTTGAAAGTCCATATTTGGTATGACCACCTTTATTCTTCGATACAGCCTGAACTTTGTTAGAAAAGCTTTCTTTATGAGCATTCTTTAAGAAGTCTTCAGAAATAGTTGTCCTGGCTTCTTGAAGGACATTCAAAGCTCTTTCGCTGTCGGCTGCTTTTTGTTCCATTCTCCGAATAGATGATCCCACACTGCTTCAATAATGACTGTACTTTTCTGCATTCATAATTCCATCATTTTTCTCCAAAGACACTAGCTGATATGCAGCCCTGAACCTTGACAGAGCTGCCACCATGTTGTTTTACAGATGACTGCAGACACTCACTGTTGCACCTCTCTGCTGACCTCCTTCGTACATATTGATGACAACTTGAACCAAGGATTTCAAATTTGGAATCATCCTTCCATAAGATTTGTTGCATTTGATTTTCAGTGCAGTTTTCGTGTAATTTGCCACATCTTTTCTCACGGTTTCATTTTCTTAAGAATGGCTTCTTGACATCCACCCTTCCACTGAAACAATTTCTGATGAGGGTTCAGTGAACAGGAGATGGATTCAACAGTAGATTCATCTTTCGGGTTGTATTTCAGGGTTTTTTTTTCCCTGTTAAGGACTTTCAGATACTGGTCATCTGTAGATCGCTTTTGAGGCCTGACACTTGCCCTCCTTTAGTCCAGTTCTCTCAAATTACTTAAGATTTTGAGAGAACTGGACACACCACACACCATGTTTTCTGCTAATAGTTCTTTGGGAATCATCTTGTCAGTGCAAAAATACAAGTTATGCCTGTCAAACTGTGTTATCTTTGGCATTTTTCATAAATTCAACTAAAGAAATGGGAATAAATTATGTGTTTCTGTGACAGGCTGTTAGTAACAAAGTGCCTAAAGACACAATTTAAAATTGTTTCTCTGCCAAGTTGTCTGTTACATGTTGATTCAACGCTGCCTCATCCCTTGAATGACATTTA
>NW_005187413.1:3182174-3188999 GCF_000239375.1 Pundamilia nyererei | reverse complement strand
AAAAAAAAAGTCTGGCTCTACAGTACACAAGCTTTTGCTTTAATTGCTTAAACCCTCCAAACACTTTGAGAGCACACACAAATCAATGTGAGGAAAAGCAGTGGCACCTGTTACTGAGGTGTCAAAATCTCCCCAAATGAATTTTTTTTACAATGACGGCTTATTTAGCGTAATTTTCCACCTGAAAAGTACAATTAGGCTATTATCACAAAAAATCTGACCAAGTGCTTTATTACAACTAAGGGTAAAATAAATTTAAAGATTCAGTCTTGTAAACTTGTGTAGCTGACATTGTGTATGCTGCTGTTTCTGAATGCATTTAGCAGCTGTGATGATTTTTTTTTCTTGGGGGGCAAATACGATACATTTCGTAGTTTTTAGTTTGTTTGTTCATGTCTTTGGTTGTTTTTTTGGTTTTTTTGCTTTGTTTTTAATTATGAAGTAAGATTCTTTTCTTTGGGTGTCAGGGGGCTTCATTTGTTGTGGAGCAAGGCACTGATAGGCCAACAGGTCCAATTATGAGGCCCACTGTCAGCGCTGTTTTGTAAGGCGGTGCAATTCCAGCCTCAGCAGATGTGATTAAAAATGCCTTCTGTGGGAATTGTTTATGCTGTAGCTTGTTTAAGTTGTTGTGCCAGTGGGTCAGTGGGTCAGCCTGTTGATTCCCAAACCAAAGCCGTGCTGCATTTTTTGAGTTATTATACCAGTAGGTTTGTCTGGCAGTAGCACTTACACAGCAGTAGGGTTTGGTGTTCAGACTTGTAGTAATGACATATGTAGGTTTTTTGTTTATTACCTTATGTGAGCCGCCAGATGTCACTTTTTTTACGTGAATGATTGCATTTAAGGTCGGAACATTTAATTAGGGTCAGGTGTTGTTGGGCGGAAGGACCAAACAGTTTGTGACTGTTGTGTTGTTGTGATTTATGTTGCATGATGTTGGATATTAAGATGAACTATGAAACAGCAAATGCAATCAGTGGTGAGCAATAAATGTTTAAAGTGACAAGATAAGGAATGCTGCAGTTATTGGACTTTCTCAATACCAAAAGCTTTCATTCATAACTGTGGCATCACTGCGTCAACCCCGCCCATCAAATACCTTAGTGGCTTCAAGCCTAGGCTTAGCCTCTATAACTATATATATATATACATATATATATATGTATGTATGTTATGTATGTGTGTGTGTTGTTGATCTGTAGAATTTTAATTGTACAGATCATTATACAGGGATCCTCATACAAAGAGCTTTCCCCCATTTTTCTATTCTTTGTGCTAATCTAAACTGTCTTCTCAGCTCTCTCAGAGAGAAACTTGTTTATATATGACTCATTCACAAAGCAACATACTAAATTTATATATTTCATAATATCATCTAAATGAAATCCACATGGACTGGCTTTTGTATAGCAATATATGGTAAATGGCCTGTATTTGTATAGTGCTTTACTAGTCCCTAAGGACCCCAAAGCGCTTTACACATTCAGTCATCCACCCATTCACACACTGGTGATGGTAAGCTACATTGTAGCCACAGCCGCCCTGGGGCGCACTGACAGAGGCGAGGCTGCTGGACACTGGCGCCACCGGGCCCTCTGACCACCACCAGTAGGCAACGGGTGAAGAGTCTTGCCCAAGGACACAACGACCGAGACTGTCCAAGCCGGGGCTCGAACCGGCAACTTTCCGATTACAAGACGAACTGCCAACTCTTGAGCCACGATTGCCCCAATACTGTCAGACTAGCTTAGCTTCTTTGATTGGAAAGCAGAGGGAAGCTTCTAACAAACTCCAGCTCAGAATTTAATATGTTAACTCCTATATATAAGTTGTTTGATTTATTAACACAAACCTAAATCAGTGTTTGGCTGGACAGCAGATTGTTAAAACGTGGACAGAGCTGGACTCTGTCTTATTGTGAAGTGTACGTATATAGATGACTAACATGGGAAGGGGACATCATTTTGACAGTCAAGAAAATAGTCACAAATGACTGTCAAAGTAAAACAGGAAATGAAAAGCATCATAACTAAAACACAAGTATGAAAGTAACTAGTCATTTGAAAAAACTCTTCATAACCAGGACCTAACTAAGAATATAGACATAAAAAATGAATGCAAAAGATAATCTATAGAGTAAAATTCTAAAACACTGATCCTCAGACCCAGTGGTCATGACAGGCTTACGTTTCCCCCGTGTTCCTGAGTTTGAGTTCTTTTGGCAAGTATAAAGTATCAATCCTTCACCATCTCTCCGTGATGTGCTGGACAGTCACAGGAGCATGCTCAGTAAAAGACCAAAGCCATCACACTTTACAACTCCTCCCTATGACCCCTGAGGGGTAGACTGTGAAGGAATTTCAACATAGCCAGGATTTCTTTGTCTTAGCTGCCTTGACAAAAGTGCTTCAGGCTCTGTGTGCACTCACACTAAAAGGGGTGTTTCATGCGTCATATGACTCTTCTTCCACACAAAGTGACCCCTGCGAATGCCGCCTACTCCAGTCAGAGACGTTATCAGATGATGATGATGATAAAATGGCAATTAAAAATTTATAAAGGACATAAAAACATGACAGTAAAATGCATCATGGTGAAAATAAGACGAGAGATTAATGCAGCAGAAAATCATTAATATTGGGATTTAGTGCACAGACCGGTAAATAAAGGTTTTTAATTCAAGTTGATTATTTTAACGCTGCTGTTTATATCAAACTGCACGTTAAAGCTCTGAAACTTTAAAGCTTACTGTCCCGTGGCCTAATAAAGGAAACATGGAATTCACTTTAATTTGTCACCAGATCAAAGTAAGATTAATTTTTTTTGATTGAATAGGTATTCTTGGTGATAAATAGCCTGATCAATTTTCTAATTTATGCTCTAGCAGCTGCAGTTCCAGCAGTGTGAAACAAAAGTAGAACAGATTAAAACTATAAGAACATTTATATTTTATCTGCTTTAGCTGTTGAATACATGCAAATTTCAGCAGCAATACAAACCACAGCTTTGTGCATTTTTTACAGCTGGGCTTCGGTCTGTAATTTTTACACCTTAACAAGTTACACGTATAAAACATATTCTTACAGCACATGATTCATAATGCACTTAAAAGATGCTGTAAATAGTGAGTTTCGGTTTCTTCCTGGATGATGGAAGCGCAGAATAGTGTGTTTAAAAACAGCCTTTTTCCAGCAACCATCATTCAGATGAACAAATCATAGCTCTGCGATCCTGCATGAGGCTGGGTAAATTCTCTATTATTATTATTTATTTATTTATTCAGTATTTTGTGTTATGCTCATCTGTTGTCTGTGTTTGTATTAAAAAGTGTACAAGTGAGGATGGATGACTCACCAGTGCAGCTCAAATCTATCTACGGGTTCAAATAAAAGCTGTATTATTCAAGTAAAGGAACCTGGGCCTGAACCTGAACCTAAATTAGTGAAAAGATGGCGTTTCCAGTCGATTTTATACTGAAATGTTGAGCCTGCTCCTGTCCAGGTTATGTGGTTAGCATAAGTTACCAGCATAACAGAGCCAGGTAAAAAAAGAGTGCTGTCTTGTGACACCGAAAATTCGGATTTTAAGATCAACAAATTTTAATAATTCATTAGTCTCGCTTCATAATATATAGCATAATATATATGTCATCTTGTATGTATTATTTAACTTTGGAATATTTCTTCTTGGGATTAATGAAATATTCAGATTCGGATAATGCTAACGTTTTTTTTTTTTATATCAGTCATACAATATCCCATATATTTTACATTTATTTTATGTTCTTGGTAATGTATTTTTATATGGTATATATTTCATGAATCAGTTGTGGGTTTTATTTTTAGGCAAACAGACCCATTTGATTGCTGTTTCCTGCCTCTTGAATGTGAGGTGAGGTTTAGGAGGGTTTTTCTTTGTCATATTAAGTCAAATACCTTGAGTTTTCTTTTTTCTTTTCTTTTTTTTTTTGCAGTATTTGTCTGATAAGAACCAAAAAACTGAATATGTTACAACTGACTCATACTGAAAAAAAAATAAATGTATGTCCATTCTTTTTTTTTTCTGCATTGATTTAGGTGAGCTGTCATCTAGAGACAAAACAACAGAAGGTGTGCAGTTTTTTCTAAGATTTTCTGGCTTTAAAAAAAATGGAAATAAGTTAATAAATAATTCCTGCCTCAGTCAGTCAAATGAAAAGTCAAACCGTAATCCTCAAATGCACACATGTAAACAGATAATCCAGTTTCATATGGCACATAAGCTGCACAATATTTTGCTTGCGGTTTAGATCGCCCATTTCACTGTCCGTGCATTCATTATACATGCAATAAGATATGTGATTACCATTTTGAATATCAGCACTCCCCCCACCCACCCAAACCCCCTTTAACCATCCACCCACAACCCAATACGCACACGTGCACGCAGGCAGACACACTGACGGTGAAGGTCGGTTTTAAAAGACAGGTTTGCCGTTTTCATTTTTAAGAGCATAAAAATCCTACAGTATCTGTGTTTAACCACAAGATTATCTCTGACTCAGCATGAGAAGCAGCACCTGTATGGGGTTAAATGCCACTCTAATGGGCAGAAAGACAGCATGGATTTCCATCTTAGTACTGAAAATGAATGCTAATGGTTCTGCTTATTGCGGTGGAGCTGAAAACAGTAGCACCTAATCCCTGACATGATGGAGTGTTCTTTATTTATTTATTTCACTGAGCTCAGTGGACTCCAAAAACCATCTGTCAACTTACCTGTCAGCATCTGTTACTTTGACTGTTCAGCCTTTATTTTCATGGCATTATGTCCAGAAAACTAACGCGAACGAGAGATTTTAAAGAAGACTTCTCGCAATGATTTGACAGAAAGATTAAAAGAAACAGACTGGATTGCATTCTTCTAAATGTGTCATTTCTTGAGTATTTTTTCTGTCTTTACCCCCATTGTATTCTTACATCAAAGGATTTTTGTGTCTCGGAGAGCAGTTGCAGCGAGAAAAGAAAAACTACTTTTAAGAGCTACATAATGCTGCTTTTCTCTTGCTAACTACCTTCTCTACCATACTTTCCACTGATGTCTTGTACTCCCCACTCATTCAGTATATCTGCAGAGGAAATAACTCAGGTGGAAGAAGGGACCTGCCAGCATACTTGCCCATTCATCACAGTCTGTTTGTGGCAACTGTATGCAGCGGGTGACTCAGCAGCAACCTGCACATCAGAGGGTGAGGCTGCATCACAACTCCGAGGATGACTGAGAGGTCATTTGTGGTCTTCAGAAAAGTGGACAGCTGTACTGCTTTTGGCATGTTGTCCAGGCTGCTTGCCTCTCTCCCTGCCACCTCTGACCCAGCCCAGTGTGACTTGAATTCTAATGCGCAGGGTATTGAGTATTGTCGCCGGGCTATGCTCTGAAATGTCATTAGCGATGAGGCCAACCCATGCTAATCGCTAACATCTTGAAAAGGTTGCTTCTGACATTGGTGCGGGCTCTGAATGAGCTGTGATAGCTGATGATTGTTATCTGCTCACAGCGGAGGCGCACTGCGCCTGTCACTATGCTGCTGCACCTTTCTGAATACGCTGCGACACAAAGCTCAATCTCACATTATGCTAAGAGGATTGATAATGAAGCCCAGGGTAAAAAAAGAAAAAAGAAAAAGTTGGTATTTTCTCAGTGAATGGTCATACAGAGTATCAGGAAAAGCTGTTTATGTGATGATTTGGCGAATAAGCGATTTGTCATAGAAAATCCAGCTGATCCAGGTTGGCTTATTCACCAGAGTTATATAACTTCTATAAAAACCCTTCCTGCATCTCATATTGAATTATGCTTGCAAATGAGCATAACATTTTTATTCAGACCAGACACCTGTTCGACAAACCAAATAACTTCCTGATGCCATGCATACTCTCTCCGTTTCTCTTTCACACAGACATACACATGCATATTGAGTAAATGTTTACCAATTAGCATTTCAAAACAAAACACAAAATAATAGATGCTTATCTTGTGTGTTTTCATAATGGATTGCCGTTTGGCTTACATTACCTGACAAACACGCCGCATACACACCGGTGCGGAACTGTTTAATTTCATCACAGTGTACAGTCTTCGGATTAAGAGACGTGCACAAGGACACAAAGGTAAAATGTTTCCATCTCAATGTAAAGCGAGCGGAAGTCAATTAACATCTAATCGGCATGGCAGGAACTCATTTCCTTGCTTTTAAAAACGTCCTCCAGGTCACCAACTAGTATAGCTCTGCACTTTTTTCAAAAGCAAAGTTCTTGAGTTTGCAGTCACCGCTGCGTATGCTAGCCGAAACTTCAATGCGTTCGTAGAGCGCCATTTCAGTACAACAGTCGTGTCAAGGCATTTTTTACTGTCACGTAAAGACCCTACAATATTAGAAAGAAACCCAAACAATCCGACAACCCCTTATGAGCAAGAACCTGGCGGCTGGGGGAAAGAAAAACGCCCTTTAACAGGAAGAAACAAGGGTCCGGCAGGGGCAGCCATCCATTTGGGAGTGAGGAGGAAGCATCAATTTTTGTTGTTGTTTTCCCTTTTCTTTTACATGAATTTAAAGTACATGTTTGATAGGAGGACTTTGTCATGGTCGTGGACTGGTTAGGGTTGTTTTTTATTCCCCCACTCCCCCTCTGGCCAACCCTGGTGTTGGCCAGGGTTAGGGTGATTTATTAGGGTTAACCCTAACCCTAATAAATCACTGTATGGGCTTGGGTCTTCCTTTAGTGTCCCTTACAATTATTTCTTATAACCAGTTATGACAGAATCAGGCTGCAACTCTGCTGT
>NW_005187413.1:3159166-3182154 GCF_000239375.1 Pundamilia nyererei | reverse complement strand
TCGCTTCTGTCAGTCTGCCCCAGGGCAGCTGTGGCTACAACTGTAGCTGCCTCCACCAGTGTATGAATGTGAGAGTGAATAGTGGTATTGTAAAGCGCTTTGGGTGCCTTGAAAAGCGCTATATAAATCCAATCCATCATTATTATTGTAGGATCTACCTTGCAATAGAAGGTTGTTGTGATTTGGCACTGTATAAATAAAATTGAATTAATCTAAGACTTAGGTGGAGGTGGGCAAGGCCTGCCCTGGGCTGCACCTGCTGGTGGTGTCTCCTAGTTTCAGCTTACAAACCTGTTTGTCATCAGGACATCATTTGTCTGTATTAAAAGATCAGTTTAATCACAGCAGATCCCTGAGCCTGGGCCTACTGGAGGTTTCTTCCTGTTAAAAGGGAGTTTTTCCTTCCCACTGTACCCAAGTGCTTGCTCATAGGGGGTTATGTGAATGTTGGGGTTTTCTCTCTATTATTATCAGGTTCTTACTGACAATACAAGGTGACTGTTGTTATAGCACCGAGTTGAATTGAATACCTGTCCGTCCTTCACAGATACTGAGGAACCCTGGCTCCTTCCACCACCTTCTCTCTCTTCTTCTCTAGAAAACCCAAATAAGAATTCAGTTTAAGTATTAGGGCTTCAGTGCTCCAAGCGACTTGAATCTATCACATTTTTTTCTGGCAGAAGTGAACTCCTGAGCTGTTGACCTAAATTCCCATTGACCTCTGCTTGCAAGTCTCATTTGTGAATTTCAAACTCCTATCAATAAATCACTGTATGGGCTTGGGTCTTCCTTTAGTGTCCCTTACAATTATTTCTTATAACCAGTTATGACAGAATCAGGCTGCAACTCTGCTGTGGTTATTGACCGAATCAGATTTTACAGCAGCCTGTGTGATGAACTAAACTTGGTGACTTTCCACTCGTGCACACCAGCCAACAAGTGGGTTGTAGCCCAGGCTGCATGGGCACAAGGGAGTCTGGATTTCCATTTTCTGTGAAAAACAGTGTTCTCTTGCCCAGTGCATCATTGTAAATATAATTAATGTAAATAATATCATAATATGCCCTCTTGTGTTAATTAAAGATGCAAAACAAAACCTTTTTTTTTTTAGTTTTGAAAAATTGACTCCCCCTCATATGCCTCACAGTGGCTCTCTCTCAAAGGCAAACTTTAAACAAAGGAAGCGTGAGACAGTGCCACTCACTAGAAGTAAGCATATTTACATTTGCAATCAGACTCCATTTTGTAAGCTCCATTACCTCGCCGTTAATTATTATCGTGGTGGGAAGGAGGTCTGTCCACAACTGTCGTTACAAGTCATTGAATTTTTCCAACCGATTCCTGGTTGCCATAAAAATTCATAGAAGCACCCTTGTTATAGCTGAAAATTGGTCAATTACATCTTATAAAATCAAACACCAATTCTGTTCAATGACTTGTTCAAAAAACAAAAAAAGAGCACCAATGTTGAGTAGTTTCCCGTACAACTGCAGAAAAGAACAAAAAATGCAAGTTCATGTAAAGTAACCCATAAAAATGTTTACATATTTGTCAGTGTGTAAATAACAGCTAGTGCCTGCTGTGGGACAGGTGTAGAAGAAGTACACACAATATACTTAACTCACTGGTGAAGGTCAAAGTCATTACTGCTGCTAACAATTAATGCTGAGGTGAAGAAGAGGATACTGGCAGGCCCATATCTTATTTTATGCATACCAATGAGATTGTGATGCAGGGCCTGTGCTACCCTTTCACTCAAGCAGAACATTACTCGCAGTGTTAAATTATTTCTCATAGTGGTGGTGTTGATTCTCATATAAATGTGAGTGTTTTGCTCTTTAATTGAGACACACACACTGCCTGCCAGTTTTCTGCTTATTAGACTGAGCTAAAAAGAGTGACCAGTGCTAATGAACCCCAAACACATCATCAAACCTAGCGTCTGCATGCAACTCATCACCACCCCCTTTTATTGTGATTATTATTTTTATGTTTTTAGCCTATTAAATTTGTCGGATTTTAACTTCTCATCTTGTTGGCACAATAAAGAGGAAATCAAAACAATTAATTACAATGAAACGGTAAAGTTGAACCATGTCAACGGGTGACAAAAGAAAACACATTTTTTTATTACCAATAATTCCAAATAAACTTGCACTCGTGTTGTGTATTCTCTGCCAGACAGCTACAATTACCAGCATCCGCATTTACATTGATGGCCCATTATACTGCAATTACCACTACAGCATCATGCCATAACTTAAAGTCATGATCTAAATCTGGCCAGCTGCACTTACAGCTTCTCAGCGATGACTCATTGTATTCGTGACCAGATTTTAATGCTACGACTAGCCAATAAATACAGACTTTTACATAAAATGGGCTTAAAACGGGTTCCTCCAATTCTCCACTTCCTCACTGTCATCTGTATAATCATACTTGCATATGACCCCGCTTAGCTGCTGAAAGCCACTCTCCATCTGCTGCGGTAAGAAACGAAGACAAGCTGTTTTCAGCTTAACACATCTAACTCACACACCTGCTACTGTTAGACAGACTTAGGTTGCACTTGGCAGCTCACACAATATTATAAATTGCTGCCTGCTGCCTCCACTAAATGTAATGGGCTATATCATGTTTACCAAGGAAAATTGTTCTACTCCTTCATGATGCTGTGATTCTAAGTAATTGTGACCTTTACAGAGAATAACTTGTCATTTAGATTTTCTTAGCAACAAACTTTCTCCAATTTCCTCCCGCTGTGTTCACGTGGACACAAAATAAATGAATAAATGCATTCATTTAAAAAGGGGAGGGTTATATTTATTATTAGCACCTGGAAAGCAAGCCGGTGAGAGCTTTGTACGAAAGCCGTTTACGTCCACAAATCATTTCTACACCAGATGAAGCTGGGAATATTACCTCATTAAAAATGTTCCATCTATGCTATCTATCAGCTTTACCTTTTCAGCTGATAGGAACTGTGGAAACGTCCCTAAAGGTTGTTGTTTTTTTTTTTTCTTCCGCCGACTGTTTCACATCATTGCCTGCAATCTTTTCTAATAAACCAAGTGATGTCAGCATTTAATTTGTCGAACCTCTCTGAGGCTTAAAGAAGATTTTAAAAAGAACGCCATCTGGCATCAAAAACCGAATTTATTCAAATTACTCATCCAAAAAGCGCATAACTAGAGTTGTGTTAGTCAGTCAGATGCTGATGAATGGATTCAGTGAAGTTTTTCATAAACGTTTGATAAACACAATTTCCTTTGTAGGCTCTGCCCACTGATGCATTACAGAGCAAGAAGCGGTGTTGCTACAAGTTTCCCAGTGACCACCTGCAGTGCCGTAACATCAATGCAGAAGCAAACTCAGAAGCTAGAAACTTTCATAAACTTTCATGGCTTAGCGAGCAATCTTCATTAAAATTGTATCTTGGATTGAATCTTCAAAGTGACACTGGTTTTCCACTAGATTCTGTAGGATACTAATAAACTCTAAACTGGGGTGTCAAACTCACAGCCCACGGATCTGAGCTGGCACCAAAAAAGGGTCTAATTCAGCACAATGGATGGCTTTGCAAAGTGTGAAAAATGCATTGTCTTAAAAATGTAGAAAAGTCATTAATAATACCATTTCTTAAAATGAACTCCTGGTTTAGTAAGCACTAAGACGAGGTGTAAATGTGTGGAAACTTGAAAAGTAATTCTAGAGCTCAACAAGTTCAAAACGTGAGATATTGTTATTTAGTTTCAAAATAATCTACATGTGAAGGTTTTGTGCCTTTGTTGGCTCGCCTGTACTCTCTCCAATGTAAGGCACATGTACAGAATGTGTTTGTTCTTCTTTACAGGATGTAAAGAAGCTACTTTGGGCTGCTCCCATATTTGCGAGGGGTTGCCACAGCGGGTAGCTCCGCATGTTTGATTTGGCAGATTTTTCCCTTGTTAGGTGAATGTGTAGAAAAAATAGGTGTTTTTCAAGACCCTATTTTAAACTTATTGATGCGATCTTTATTTGAGCGCCCAATTTGGATCAGGAACCCATCTTAATGCGATGGGTAAATAAAAATATGAACTAATATCAGTGACACACGTAGGTTTAGGCAGTTTGCTCACTGATCCAGCTTGAATTCACACTGTTCTGATGTCAACAGACCAAAGGTTTTAAGTGTTGGTACCAAACTGTTCATCAGGACTGAATCTACCCCAGCTGTTCATCTGTCAGCTCTGCGTGCTCCGAGCAAAACACAACTATCTATATAAATGATTCACTGTTTCGCTGTGGCAGTGGCTCCCAAGGTTTTCTTCTTTTATGCTCTGTTTTGGAAAACAAATTATACAGTGAATTGATAGTATTTTAATTATCCGACCATAAAAATAACAGTAAAAACTACAAACAAAAGGAATCGGGTGGAACTCTACATGCTGTTATTCATTTTAAGTTGCACAAACAAAAAGCAATTTAAACTTAAAGCCCAAACTGAGTTTTTACAAAAACAAGACTCTCCTCCTACGCTGATGGCAAACCTTGGAGCATGATTGTCTTCTTCATATTTTGAATTTGACTGCCGTACTTGCCTGACAACCTTCACTTGTTTTTTCTTTTGGAACGGTCACTCTTGCAATTCACTAGCAAGTTCTGCTTTCTGAATACATTTCCTTACCTGAATCTTTTCAGCTTAGCTACCATTAGAGTACACTTTTTTCAAAATCCACAGTCCACATTGTTACGTATTGAACTGCTCACTAACACAAATATACAATCAACCAATCACATGTCAGTATGTTCAGTCATGTAGAAATGGTCAATGTGACCTCAAACTGTGTTCAAACTGAGCATCAGAATAGGGAAGAAAAGGGATTTAAGTGATTCTGAGTGTGTCATGGTTGTTGGTGCCTGACGGGCTCCTCTGAGCATTTCAGAAACTGATGCTCTATTGGGATTTTGCACAAACATCTCTAGAGTTTACAGAGAATCGTCTGAAAAAGATAAAATATCCAGTAGCGGGTTTGTTGATACCATAGGTCAGAGGAGAATGACCAGGCTGCTTTGAGCTGATAGGAAGGCAGCATGAACTCAAATAACTATTTGTTACAACCAAGATATGCAGAGGAGCACCTTTCAACACACAACACATTGACAGTTTGAAGCAGATGGGCGTACAGCAGCAGAAGACCACACCTGATGCCACTGGTGTCAACTAGCAGGAAATGGAGGCAATAATGTCACCTGGTCTGATAAGTTTTAACTTCTGCTACTGCATTCAGACAGTAAGGTGAGAATTTGGCACAAACAACATGAAACCGCAGATCTGCCCCGCTTTATATCAACAGTTAAGGCTAGTGTATTATTTCCCCCTTAATACCAACTGAGCATAGTCAAAACACCACAACGTACCCCTGTGTTGTTGCTGATCCATTTATAACCATCTACTGGTGGCTTCCTTCAGCAGGGCAACACATCATATCACAAAAATCACATCAGCTCAAAGTGGTTGAACATCCCAGTGAACTCACTGCACTCAAATGGCCCCCATAGTCACCAGATCACAATCCAACAGAGCACCTTTGGGAAGTGATTGAACCTCATCATGGATGTGCAGCCAAAAAATCTGCGGTAAATGTGTGATACTGTCATGTCAAAATGGACCAAAATGTCTGAGGAATGTTTTCAACACCTTGTCGAATCTGTGCCACAAAGAATTATAGCAGTTCTGAAGGAAAAGGGGGGTCTAGCAATGGTACCTAATAAAGTGGCAAGTAGGTATATGGTTCACTCTTCATTTCAGTAGAGTGGATTTAACACCTGTAGATGGGAAAGGCAGTCTGTGCTAGACAGTGTGACAACAAAGAAGCAAAACCTGCTGCAATGTTTCAATACTGGAGAAAAAGTTACAAAGTAAAAGGACTTTTTCATATGAAAACATTCAGAAAAAGAGATGATGCTCAAAGAGCTAATTCAGCTGTGGGCGTTGTGTGGTGCTAAATGAGCTGGCTAAAGGTCTAAATATAAAGCTGCTATTACATTACAGTTGTCCCTAATACACTATAGTATGTGATTAGCTGAAGCACAGAGGAACAAACCGTGTTTGTGTCGGTTTTTTGAAACCGGGCACAGAAATGATGATGATCAGTGCAGCTTAAAGGATTTCATCTTCAGTCAAAAGATAGCTTTAAGTAAAGCAAGAGGACAAATATGGTTTTTTGATTTGCCACATGAAAACTGCTACACCAAAGATAAAAGCAACACATCTTTTGTCATAGAAAATATGAACATTAAAAAGAACTAAGTTGAGCAATTAA
The DNA here is from genome assembly GCF_000239375.1 of Pundamilia nyererei. Classification (NCBI taxonomy): domain Eukaryota; kingdom Metazoa; phylum Chordata; class Actinopteri; order Cichliformes; family Cichlidae; genus Pundamilia; species Pundamilia nyererei. The sequence goes on along the minus strand of NW_005187413.1, from coordinate 3,175,849 downwards.
GGCGTTGCTGCAACTTGTGTTATGTTTAAGATGACTTTTGACTTTTTTGCAGCCTTTAAACCTTAGACATGATGCACATTTATTCGGATTATTGCACGATAATGATGTCAGAGGCGATACACGAAAAAATTAATTATTTTATGCGAAGATGCGTGCCCGCTTTCTTGTGTGAAACCAGCAGAAACTTGGTCCCCGTCTCCCACATAACACAGAAAGTAGGCAAACTGTTGTGTAAACAACAGTGACATGCAAGCTGATTAAGGGCTGGACAAATTACCATATAGTCCAGACAGAAATAAATTGAAGTATGCAGGAATCAGCTATCAGATTATAAAACCTTCAGTCAGCTCAGCCATGTCTTCATAAGTATTTTTTTTCTTGCAAGGTGCAAGTTCACAAATTAGGGAAAGAATATCAACAAAGAGAACACTAGAGGAGTGCAGTAATGATTTTATCTGAAAATTATGTTTTGCTTCAGTCCGGTAAACTGATTAGATGTTTAATATATCCTGTTTCCTCGGCGATTGACATCATTATACAACAGCAGCCTCGCCACAGGTAAAATCAGGCTTCTTTGTTTTTGAAAAATGTTTTTTCATATGTACTAAATTTGCTGATAAGAAGTCTGAGCATAGGAAAGGATGGCTACATTGTCTCTTCTGCTGTGGAACATTAGCTTGTGTGCTGAATGACTTTAAACCTGTGTTTGCGTAAAGAACAATAAAAAGCTGTAATCTTTTTTTTCCCGCCCAGCATCTCTTCACCCTTTCACGGGTCAAGTGCAAGCGAGTTGTGTAAGCTTTCCTCGTTATTCATTGCAACCCACTGCAGAAGTTCAGTTAACTAATGAGAATTGGAGAACTGGAGGCCTTTTGAATGAATTCAGATATTTGTCATATTTAGTTCATGGACACAAACCACCAAACCTTAACCCAATCTCTTTTGTTGGCTTGAACAATAGACTAATTATTGTTTAATAATCATGTTTAATTTTCCAGAGAGACACTTATCTTTTAAAAAGTCAATCGAAAGATGTTCTTCGGAGCAACCTTTTATCATCAGGCCAATTCCTCAGCTTTGGTGTGAGATAAAGAAATTGAGAATCTCATTAACGCCAAAGCATGGATGGGAAGATTTATCTCAACTAGCTAATGAGGCTGGGAATGTTTCCAGTGTGCATAATCAAATGCAGAGCAAAAATACAATACGCTATTAGCATATATTTTAAAAGAACAACAACAGCAAAACACCACACACACACACACACACAATCACAGGTACAAAGGAACAGGTCAACTGTGGAAGAATTGGAAAAAATTGTAGAGGAGTCCATAAATGCACCTGTGTTTCATTGTTTGTTATTATGTGAGAAAACCAAATAAGAAATATACGAAAAACAACATTTACACTGAGAAATGTTTTTCAGTTCGTTAATGGACTAGTACTTAACACTTTTCTACTCTGAGCACTTAAAGCACTTTTTACTACAAGCAACCTTGACCAGTTCACAAACACCCACTCACACAGCACTTTAGTCTATGCCTTCGAGCACTCTCAGAGACACAGAGACCGGTCAGCAAACCTCTGGCAACCTCTGGTCTCTAGTGGAAATTGTGTGTCCCCTGACCTGTTGCCGAGTTGGTGGAAGTTGCTGGTGGTCGCTCGCTGAAAGGTATATGGTGCTGCTTTGGTCACTAGCGTTTCCCACGGTCACCCGTGATTTAAATGAAAAAATCCCGACACAATTCATTCTGTAGTGATGTCGGGTTTTGGTTCATTTTTCTTTAAATCGTTTTCCTTCTCGTGTTTTACATTTTCTCTTGTCTTTCTGTGCCTTTGACCCCCTCTCTTTTGTCTATGCGTGTCTCAGAGAAATTAACATATTCTTCTTTTGCTAATAACTTTCTTTGTTAGTCCCTTCTTACTTTGCTTCCTTTTTTCCCTTCCAAGTCCTCATCAAGTCTCAAGGCTTTTCACATTTGTCTAATTTGCGCTTCTTTTTCCTTCTTCTTCCTCGTGTCTGTGACCTGGAAATCAATCTCAGTGTACCATGGTAAAGGATGTCTCAATTCCCAAAATGCACCTGGAGGACAGAGAAGCGATGACCAGATGTGTTAAAATTGAAGATGCACAGGTGTATCTTTTGTTGAAGTTTTTTTTACATTAAGTGCTTAAAAGATGTGTGGCACAGCTGTAATATATAAATGGTTGTAGCTGTATTAATTTAATTTGAGTTTGTTAAGTTGATTAGACTTTCTGCCCTTCAGAACTACTCAAAAGTAGTCCTGAATATCCTCCGAAACTACAGTAGTAGCTGTATTTTTTTTAAAAGTAAGATGTTCTCATGTCAAAGGTCATCTTTAATTGTCATCGCTCTAAAATGAGGCTCCAGAGAAAGGATGTCTCATTTTATTGGATGCCTGTTGCCTCCACTCTCCCCCATCTCTTCTTCGCCTCCATCACTTGCAATGCATAAGTGGCAGAAACTCCGCTTCTTCTACTTACCACTTGAAGCTGGCTCTAAAATCGACATAGACTTCCAACTTTACAGCATTAAAAACCATATTTACAACCTGGTACCAAAAAAGTGGTTTTGGCCTCTATGGATAATACCACCCTCATACCACCTGTAGGAGGGGAGTTCTTTTATAACTCATCCACCTGGATAATTGAGTTAAGGATGGGCCACGTTGATTGAAAAGTGTCCCCAGGCTGCAGGAGGTGATCAGTGTCTCCTACTTCAAGTCATTAAACTAGACCTTTTAATGTGTGTGTGTGTGTGTGTGTGTGTGTGTGTGTGTGTGTGTGTGTGTGTGTGTGTGTGTGTGTGTGAAAGGAGTTGGTACTATTTTCAGCACTGTTAATAGATGAGTAATATTGTCCCTCGCTATATGTTACAGACCATCCAAGATGTTTGTGCTTTGGTTTTGGTGTGTCTGATACTTTGCATTAATGTGTTGCACCCATAAAGATTATCAATGCATCTGCTAACTAAGCTCACTAACATTAACTGATAAATTAGCACGCCATCCTTTCATCGATATACGGTAAATTTTGGCTCCACAAAGCCAACATGGCAGCAGCCAAAATGCTAATGCTGAGGCCTAATCAGAGGCTGACATCACAGTGGCTCTTTTATGCTGTTTATGCTTTTATCTCTATTGGGAAGGACTAAGATTCAAGGAGAGGAGAGGACGCACAAACTGAGAAATCAGAGGCCGTTTTATCTCCTTTTATCTCGCTTCTATTTTACCTCAAGTTTACCTCGTCAGCTTTCACAAAATGTTGTCAGTTATGCCGTGATTGTTTTCACCAAGTTAATTGCACACTTCTCAGTGCTCTAACATGGAAAGCATTGAGATAACATTTATGAAGCAAAAATTAAAACTAAAAATGGAAGGCAACATACTTCCCCCCACCATAATTAAATGTCAGCTCCTGTTTCATTTTAGAGACATTATCAGGCCCATCAGTGTTTCTGTGTTTTTGTTCGTGTGTGAATGTGTGTGTGTCTCAACCTGTGTCGAACTGAATACGATTTTAAAACTATTTTAGTTATACCGACAACAGAAAAATCCTAAAATGTCTAAAATCAATCATTACCAAAACCTAGTTGGAACAAAGTGTTTATTAAAAGATAACAGCAAAGCCCATTTTTTATATTTTTCTCTTCCACGATAAAGGCATGCAGCCATACACGTGCTGCTGTTTGTAATGCACATGAAGCACGTGAAGTGGTGAAGTATCAGCAGTAGAATTAACTTACTGTTGAAAGTAAACATAACAGGGTTTACGGTAGATTGTGATATCACAGCTAGGCTGTTGAACCCGAGTGCAGACAGAGGCAAAGGAACAGGTCAACAGACTGTTGATTCATCCAAGGTAAATAAAGGATTAGAGGAAAAGGCTGAAGAGGTGCTGGGCTGGCAGCAAGAGAACTGAAACTACGGCTTAAGTAGCTGGAAACCTGGGAAACCTAGGCTCGTTGACTGAAACCCAAGGTTGGAGCTGATCCAAGCAAAAGGCGAGCAGGGAACCAGTAGCTCTGAGTGCACAGTCCAGCAGCAGTGGAGCAGGTTGAGCCAGGGCCACAGACTGGAATCCTCTTAGGGGAGAAGATAGGGACAGACATAGGCTGGCTCAGGCAGGGCTGACTAATACATCAGCCTCCTCTGGGTATGAGTGCTAAAGGCCAGCTCAGGGAAAGATATTGCTTTGGCTGACTCTGTGTTGACCAGTTGAACATAGGATTTGTCAAATGACTCAAGTAAGGAGAAGGCCAGTTCTGAGACGGTCTTCGTGTCAACTATCAGAGGCAGAAGAAACAGGTACAAACACCTACACCTTGTGTAGGCCAACCATGGAAGAGGCCTTGGAACTGACTTGGCATAGGGGTAGCTGAGACATCCTTCTTGTGGAGGCCTTTGAGGCGAGGCAGGTCAACCAGAAACGGGATGCCAGGGGTTTAAGTCAGCTGGTCTGAAAACTGGCAGGGACAGGCTGGCAAAAAACCATCTGGCTGACTGCTAGCGGTCAGAGTGGTGAGCTGGCTGTCGAACTAATTCTTGTGTGCCCAGCCTAACCAACCAGGCTGCTGGCTAAAGACTGATGGGAGCAATAACTGAGCTAAGGTTCATGGAGGCAACTCGAGACTAGTTTGTGTATGTCACCAACTAAAGTTTTTACAAATGGAGTCCAGCGTCTGGTGGGTCCGCATTTTTGGCCAGAATGTACCGTTACGTCAAGGCCGATGTACTCAAGCGTAGAGGACGACACTAAAAGACTTCTGAAATAAAGCAAGTCAAAAAAGTAGTGCAAAAGTTGTAGGAGGTTGATTGGCAGCAAGAAAACTGAAATTTGGGTTTGGGTGAGTAGTAGCTGCGAACCTCAGATGCGACCGAGGCACGGTTGGAAGCTGGACTGAGAAAGGCAAAAAGAGAGCCAGGCAGAGAAGGATCCAGTTAGCTGAGAATCGGGCTGAGCCAACAAAGAGAGCGAACCAGGAAGAAAAGGGGGCTGACTCATTTATGGAAGTGCTTAAGCAGAGACTACGTTCTGGCAGAGTGGTGGTACTGAAAGTAGACTTGATAGGAGAAGTGTTTGCAGCTGGTGAAGCTCAGCTTAGGTTCCAGCACACCTGTCCCCACTCCTATAATCAGACACACACAGAAGTAAACACATAAGAAAGAGAGAGGGGAAAAGGAAGCAAGGAGATGGTGGGGATAGAAACAAAGGGTTTGACAGGTGATGCCTGGCTTATAGGAAAAAATTGTATCAATCCAAAAGATTTAAAGTATTTTATTTAAAGGTAAAAACTGAAAATGGAACACCTGAGTTATAACTAATGTAGCGCACAGAGTTTTTGCTTTGCAGGTAACTGAAGCAAAGCGTGTACGGCAAAGTTGGTGATCGTTTATTGACTTTATATTTCAAAAATGTTTTTGAAACATGTGACCTCATCCAAGCATTCGTGTTCCTCTTTCTGTAGCACACTTCCTTTCCAAATATCAGCATTGGACTTCTAGATATCAAAAGAATGTCTATATGCAATAAAATAATACATAACTGCTAACAGTTATCCAGGCAATAACACTTAGTTAGCCTGCTAATTGTTAGCGGAGCCAATATGTTGGTTAGCATAACAAGAAAGAGCTCGTTCAAGGAATCCACCTAATAACTGTTTCCACAACAGCTAGGTGGGATAAGTCCTGTGACTTTTCTCATTAATCATCACGACAATTAGAGCCTCAAACATGTCACAGTTAGCGTTGTGCAGTCACAGCATAGACTGTAATGTAGGTCGTCAGATCACAGCTAACTGCCCGCAAAAGTGAGAAAACACTCCCAAGATATAGTAATGATTAGATTAGTAGCCAGCTAAATTACAGAGAAAATGTGTCTTTCAGCCAAGCATCAAAAAGATGCTGTGAAAGCATTCAGAATTGCACATGATACCAACGGAGCTAATTAAGCTGTGGGTGTTGTGTGGCGCTAAATGAGCTGGCTACAGGTTCTAAATGTGAGGCTGCTGTTATGTTACTGTCATCTATGCACAGTGTGTGATTATCCGAAGCAGAGAGTAACAAATTAAAGTGTTTGTGTCTGTTGTTTAAACCAACGTGCCACAGGATCTTGACTACACAGTTTATTTTAAATGGGAGCATGAGCAGAAACAAGGTTGTTAATTTTTATGTCTCTTTTGTTGATTTAAAAAAATGGATGCCTGATTAACTGAAAATATTGCTCGTGTGATTTATACCCTCCTCGCTCCTACCTTACCAATGTTATTGATGCCCAGTTTGTATATGAAGCATAGACAAGATTAATGATCCTTGAAGGTGGAGTATTAAATGATCCAAATGCAAATACTCTGTATGGCTGTGACCGCTTTTTTTTCTTCTTCTTCTTCTTTTTTTGGGGGGGAGTAATTCAATTCAAGGGCAGAAATTAGACTTGCAAAACTTCAGCCATACTCAGGGAAAATACACTGGGATGTGTAGCTTTGCTGTAAGTGGCAAACAACAGGGAAATGAAACATGCACCAAGAAGAAGGAACCATCAATCTAATGGGATTCTATTGCAAATTCTCTGCATTTCAGTGTCGCTAGCTCACACAGGGGGATAGTCAACAGTGGAATAGCTTTTAGACACTTCTTCCGCACACGCAGAGGAGTATGCCGCCTCTCTCTAGATCCAGCATAACAAGCTTTATTCCATGTAATTCTGTACAAAGAAACTCATTTTCAGTTGTCTATAGAAAGAATAACAGCTTGGAATAAAATAATGGGAAGTCCAGTAAAAATGAATCAGCTTCATTAGACGCTGTAATAGCCTCACTTAGTGATGGCAGACACAATGACTGGCAAACTCTGCTCATTAAGGAGATTTGAGCCTCACGTGGCAGCATATGATGAATGGCAAATTATGACCTATTTTGTTTTCTGAAATATATTTCTGCACTGCACATAAGCTATTTTTGCAATCTTAAGCTTCCACAACAATTTAAAGATTCTCAAGCTAGTAATCTCAAGCTCAAAACACCACGCACCGTGATGCAAAGCTTCCACTCGGGTTTGTGCGAGCTAGCGGTGACTCCATAAGTATCCTCAAGCATGGCTTCTTTTTTAAACAGTGCACAAGTGGAGCTTGAACAGCATGATGCGCACTGATTTGTGTCGTTAAACAAAGCAGAGGGCCGGATGACAAATGAGGGAGGAGGGAGCGTGATCAGTGAGACTTTCTTGTTCTCAGCAGCGGTCGTCGTCTCTGCAGTGATTCAGAATACAACCGTCGCTTTTAAAACTTCTCATCCCTTGCAAGTAGTGTGAGACAGAAGAGAATACATTACAGCTGATTGCAGATTATGACAGTTAGTGATATCACCGTTTGACCTTCTGTACCACTTCGGTAAACGGCCTGCTGCAGTCAGGTCACGTCAGACACAATGAAAGTCGAATAACCTTTGCATCATTCTTGCTCTCAGCTGCAGAGAGACATCCTGGGAAGGACTTATCTTGGAAGAAGTGTAGGCTGATGAGTGAAATACTCAGCCATGGCAGAAGCAGCTTTTTGACTGGAGCTCGCATGGAGTGCAGAGCTGGATTTCTAGCCGCTCAAGTTATTACATAAAGTAACATTTGAAGAGAGTTCACATAGAAGAGGACCTGAACACAGGACACCAGGGTAGAATAGTCAATTTTGTTTTGGAAAGGTTCCTAACTGAGTGAAGTGACCCAGAAGTATCTGTGAGGCAGCCTTAATAAGATCTGGTTGAATTCTCTAAATAGTAAGGAAAGGTGCTTGACTGCATCCCCCTTTCTTTACCTCCTAAATTATATAGATATCTTTTGAGCCTTCAACAATTTGTTAAACCAGCAGGAAAGCTATTAACACAGTTTAATCAGTTGTATTATGAAGACGTTGCTTTGCATGAGGCCGTTTGTATCATGGATTTTTTTTTTTATAAATGCTCTCCGAATGCTCTTCTTAACGATTTAAAGGAATATAAGGTTTCCCATAATTCAGTTCGCATTAGTTATGATATATTGCTGTATTTCCAGCCTTTATGGATTCCCATTAATTATTTTAATTTCGGTCACATATGTTGAAAGCCTTAATAAAAAGCAGGAGTCTGTCTCGATCATCTGTCAGGACTGAAGAGAAAATGTGAGTGGACAGAATGAGCAGCTAATTTTAATGTGAGTTTCTGTGTATTCACTTATTTTCAAAGAGCTCAGCCTTGGTAATGAGGTCGCGTCTGTCAACAACAAGAATTCACAGGGAAAGGTATCTAAGATGTGCTTTATGTAGCCCATCTTCTGAATGCTGTGGTTTCACCACAGTAGACCGATGCAAACAGCACCTGCCTTCACATTATAAAGTAGTGTAGGCTAAATGTAGTTAGCCCCGTGCTTCTCTTTGCCAGCCTTCTTATGAATTCTCCTTCACCTCATGATTTTTCCAGCAAAGTCACAGAAAAGTGATTAGGTAAAGGCATGGTGGATAATTTGGCCGCAATCCAAAATCTAAGCCTTTACTGCCAGGCTGGAGATTATATGCAAGAGCTCTATCGGTTTAGCAAACATTTCCAGCAAGGGTTACCTAAAAGGCAATGTTCCAAAAGGAAGCAAGGAAATCACACATAAATATAGCTACTAGAAGCATGTCACAAAAAGGAAAAACATCAAAAAGCTCGAAGAATACAAACCAGATGGAATGACAAACTGGAAGAAGTAATATGACAATCAGGCAACAAGAAGTTGAAAAACAGATTATATAAATAGTGGGAAGACTAATTGCTAATTAATTAATGACATTGGTGCACAAAATTGGCAGGGAACTAGACAAAGAACAGAAGAAAAAGAGATGAATTTATTTTCATTTATTCATTTTGTTAGCCCAACGTGTTTATTTTCCTTTTCTCTCTTTTTTTTAAATAAATGGCTCTTTGTGAATGGACCTTATCATTTGCCAATACACAGCGAGTCCTTAACAGCCCTCGCTATGCCAGAGAGAAAGCAAAAGTAGTTCCTCTGCAAAACTCTCCCTTTAGGTTCATGTTTTTATAAAAGCAGGTGTGCACAGGACTATCAAGGATGATCAGAAAATCATTAGCATGGCGCATAGAAACCTATATGACTTCACAGCAAGTCAACAACGCTCTTTGGGATGAAGGTGTGAATGTTTCCTCGTCAATAATCAGCGGGGCATTTTGTTACCTTGACCTTGAACAATTCAGCACCAGATGCGAATCCTCACAAAAGCATCAGTTTGAGAGGGAACAAAAGCATGGACGCATTAAACTCAATTGAGTCTATATCACCGTCGTTGAAAAGGGAAGAGATTAACACAAAACAAAACAAAAGCACTGAGCATGATCCAAAATAAAGCACCTCATCTCTGTTTTATTGATGGCATTTATTGATGATTTCACTGCTGACAGAAGCAGCAGGATGATTGCAGAAGCATACAGGGAGCGCTGTGCGTGCTCCTGTTCAGCCCAGTGCATCAAACCTACTGGACAACATGTTGTCTTTCAGATGGAAAACAATTCAAAGCGCACGAGCGAGGCAGCCAGAGAGCATGTCGTGGTGAAGATTTGTAATATCTATGAGGTAGTCACATGACCTGAATTGGACTGAGCTGTATTTTAAGTTGATGAAGTGCAGAATAAAGAGGGGGAGGACATCCCACTACAAGAGAAGTGTAGAGAATATGCAAAACGTCTGCTGATGCCAGTTTGCAGTGGCCGACTGCAAAAGATTCTCCACAAGCTATTAAACATGATTATCTTGTTTGACAGCAGGTATGTTACGTTTGAAGGTCTAAACACTGGAGGACTGTGTGTTGGAAATTTCTCTCTATATGTATATATGACTTGGGCTTTTAACATAATGCCTTATTTTTAACAATTTAAAATTATACATGAGTGTCTGGAGAACAGCTAAAGTGTAACAGTGTCTATGCTTTGGACTGTAGAGATACTGTAAATGGATCTGAGCTCTTTATTTTTTGCCAGTTGTGTCAGTGTTGCCTCACAATGGCTATAATTATGTCTGAATGTAAGTGTGATTGAAATTGTGATTCTTATAGCATGCTGATCTAAAAAATAAAATGTGAAATGCAAAGACTTGTAACTGTATAACTAAGATTTAATGCCCGAAACCTTTTAGCATCATTTGTTATTTTATATTTTTTAAAAACATCTACATATAATTATTAAGACTGCTTGGGCAGTGACTTCTTCCCAGTTTGGACTCTCCCGCTAGCGTGGCGTTCTTTCAGCGTCTGCGTCCAGCTTTAATCTCACTGAAATGTGTTGAAATTATGTCAGCACGCGCAAACTCCCCTAGTTTTAATTGACAGTGTCGAATGGAGACAACATGCACTCAACTGTGGTGGAAACACTTATCCTCACAATTCAAAACTAACGAGAAGATGTTTGGAAATAGAAGAGGAATTTCTATACAGACAATCTGCAATCTCCTTCCATTGCAGTTAAGATGACGCTTTTCATTGCATGTCTAATGTAGACCGTTTTTATGGATATGACGGAGTGCTTGACATAAATAATGCATTTTTTTTTCCAATTTACCGACTTTTCCAGTCAAAATATGGTGTTAGATAAGATTTAATTAGACATTATGTCACATTCTGAAATGTTAGTCTAGATTTCTTTTAGAAATTATGTGTATTATGTTCAAGATTAGTTTTCATGAATATGACTAGTCACGATGATTTGAGTCTGTCTTCACGTGCGCAGACGCAAATGATGTAGCCATCATTGAAGAGCAAAAGCTGAACATTAAATAATTAAAGGTTGTGCTACAGGAAGAATTTCAGTTTCTTTCAGCACATTTTAAATGAGGGTCAGTAACTTGAATACTTGAAACACAGCCCGATAACCTACTAACTCACCAATATTGAGAAATTAAGAGCAATTAACATCTTGACAAAAATCAACCAAAAAGAAGTGAAAGTAAGTATTGTCCCTGCAGTACTGGCTCTTCTTTTTTTCCTGCTTTTTTTTTTCAATTATGCAACACACTTTGAGCAAAATGTCAGCTGAAAAAGAGGAAATTACAGAAACAAATGAGATAATCATAATTATATTGCTGCATATCCAAACACTTTTCAAATCCCACATTGATATGAGGTGCTAATTACATATGCATCTTCCTGGGGTTGGGTGGGAGGTATAACCAGTCACGAGGGATCGCATCCATAATTCATTATTTTACCTATGAATTTAAATCACAAATGGGTAAGAAAAAAAAGTGCCTTTGTGAACTTCGAATAACGTCTCGTGCATTAATACACAGTAAATCTGCACTGTGCAAATACGGCACGATTAACATAAATTAAAACATAAAGGACTGAGCTCAGGGTTGTAAAATGAACTGAACTGATTAGAGCATCATCATTTTCGTAAATACCAATCATACTGTGAATGTTTTTCCTCACAAACTTCATCATTTCATAGTGTTCATAATCCGGCTAGGCTGAACTACGTTACTTCTCTGTAACGTTTTGTTATCAGCTTGTGAATGAGCTTGTTCTATAACACCTATATTAATTATTATTTTTATTGTTATATTATTAGTTTGCTTTTCTGTTCTGAGACTTGTGCAGCAGTCCGTGTATCTGCAGTTGTTGTTGTTATTTACTCTCGATGACAACTTGGCAAACAATCTTTTAATGAAATGCACATAGCATGCCTTAAAGCTCCAAACAGGCTTGGTGTCTGCATAGGTCTCTAACCTGCCTTTGAATGATTTGTACATATCTAGTTTATTATTTTTTTAAACACCCTGTAATTTAGTTTGATGTATTGCCACTGAATAACTGTTTTAAACCAGTTATAGCTGTGTTATAGTTTATTGGATGAGAAATGCTGTCATAAAAATTTTAAACCTCACAGCAATTTATCTGTCTATCCTACAACCACATTATCTAGTACGATAAACATTTAAGTGAACGTCCATGTGGGCCATCTAAGAGTTTTCAAGGTGAAGTGTTACCCAAAATGTAATTCCTACAGGGTGGAGTTCCTGCTGTTGGCAACATCACATTGAATGTCCAGACTCTGCAATCTGAGTAGGTTTCTTTTGTCCATTTGTCAATATCACTTGGCATTTTTTTCTTTCAAGGGCACATAAACGAAGGGTTGAGAGCAGGCACTGAACCTAATTATGCTGATGGTCGTGGGATTCTAAAAGCCGTTGGTCATTAGCTCTCATAAACGTCTACATGGCGTCCCCTGAGTGACGTTTTGCTGAGGACAGGGAGATGCATCTGATGCATTTTTATTATAGACTTCACAATGACTGCAGCATGAGCTTGGTCGATGAAAGAAAGGCTCGGGGAGTGTCCGGGAAAGTGCATTGTTTTTTTCTTTCCGACTGTAAGGTCTGCTATCACGTTTATATTGAATCTATGCTCTGTATGCTGGCCCGTATCATATATCTGCAGAGTAAGACAGTATTGTTATTGCAGCACAATGCAGAAGAAATTTGGTGAATGATTGCTGCTACGAAAGGAACTTAAAAACTAGATAAATGTGTTTGCCTTCCTTATCTTCCATAGCATATTTCCACTCAAAATGTTTCCTGAGTGCTAAGTGTAAGAATGCAAGACATCTGGACAACATAATTTGGAGGAAAAATGTTTGGGTTTTTTATTTTTTTTATTTATTTATTTTTTGCTATTGAAAACTGCAGCACTTTGTGTGCTTGCTTAAATGTAAAATTCTTGTGCATGTCTTCAGCTTGCTATTCTCCCGTGGGACATGTATCTGTCTCCTCCACACAATAAAGCTTGATTTATTTTCGGTCCACTCTGTGCATTCGATAATGTAGTTTAATCTGATTCGAGGCAGAATCTTGGCATCCAGGTAGGGGAAGGTTTCTATTTGTCTACTCTTGGATTTGGATCCATCTTTTTTTCTCTGGAACCTAAAACAAAGCATGTGCTGGATATGAGCCACCACACAGACGAGTAGCTCAGAAAATGATCTTCAGCATGCATCAATCCAGCAATGATTCAGGTGGGGGAGACTGAATGGAGCTCGTCTCCAAAGCTGTCACTGCAAAACAAACAAATTACAGCGCATAGTGGCTCTGGGCAACAAAGTGAAAAGATAAAATAGTAAAATAAGCTTTAGGATTGCATATGATTATACTTTGTAACACATATCTAACATAGGAGGCCATCATTTCTGCACAACATCAACATATTACCTCAAAGGCTGATGATGTATTGTATAAAGGTCACCATATAGATCTGAAATAGGTTTAATTATTACAACCAGACCACCACAGTAATACAATAATATGAGACCTTTTGAAGTACATAATCAAGAGTTATGAGAGAGCGTTCATGGCAAAGTTGATGTTTTTGCTTTCTCCTCCATATAATATCGTCTCTCTCATATACCAAAACACCACAGTATGCAGTAATCTCACACTGAAGTAGGTGAAGGATGCGGTGTTGTCATGTTATCCTTCAAATAAAGCATGCAGAGTAAAATTCCTTCAGAGTGCCAAGAATCCAGGTGACAAATTACACTGACAGCACATAAAGATTGTTTCACAGGAGATCACAGGTCTAAATTTGTCTCTGGTCTTTCATTTTCTGCACTTCTGATTATGCATGGACTTCTGTATACTTTGTGTACGCCGTTTTTACACAGCGCGTCCCGACTGCCGCCGAGAGCAAATAACATGGTATGTAAGCATAAGCGCGACAACAATGGCAGCAATACATTTGTTTCTGTGAATGTGTGAAAGCTGTCTTCGCCATGCTCTCTCTTGCAAGAATCTCTTGAGAACTGAAGAAACTAAAGAACAGACTTGAGTAACAGGCACTGAAGTAACAAGAGCGAGCCAAACACTGCCAATCGCTACACCATGGAGCCGCTGGAGTTTACTTTGCAGTGGGACTGGAAAACTATTTTTAAAAAGAATCCGTGGATGAAATTGTGACTGATAAAAGTTGAGTAAGTTATGCATATGCTAACTCGAGAAAAGTGAACTAAATACGGAAAATGGAAATGGAAAGACGGCATGCTTCTGCGAGAGATGCATGTCTAGATTAAGATAGATATAGGGACTTTAAAATCCATTTAGCGTTCAGACATTAGGTTCGTTTTTGTTTTGAAAGACTCATTATGAGAGTAAACAAACCTAATTCAGGCTAATAAAGTGCTGTAAGCAGTCTGACCTTGCTGTTGGGTTGTTTGTAGTTCGCAGCACAGCATAGGGACTGCCTGGAATCTGCTTTTCTTTTCTTAACTGCAGCCGCAAAACTGTGGCCACATATCGACAACAGAGCTGTAGTTTCCACCAAATACATTTGCTTATATACCTTTTTTGGCGGTGTGTGACACGGGTAGAGGACAATGACACATCTCCCAAAAGCAATCCTTTTGTTCATCTGCATAACTTCAATTTTCATAATTGCTTTGCTCAAATGGAACTCCAGGCACCTGCCCAGCAGCACTATTTGGCTGTGTTTTCCCTTATGCTGCATTCAGACTCTGGCTAGTGATTTTTCACACTCGCATTGGAGATTAAAAAAAAAAAAAAGAAAAAGGAAAAAAAAAAAAAGCAGGCTAGTAAAATATTCATTCCTCAGTTTTGCATAAATTACATCTCATAATAGGTTATGCATACAGCTGCATACTTTTACAGAAATTATTAATGTTATGCCACTTTCATCTGCAGTGGCGTAATTAACTTCAAATCCTAAACTGCCTTCGCCTCTGATTTTGTTGAAATGTCTTTATGTGATTTCACATTTTCACTTATATATTTAGAATATTTTCTGTGAATACAGCTTTTTGCCAACTCAAACATCCAAAATGTAATTCACCTGGTTCACCTGAGAAGATTATATATTACAAGGAATTAATATAGCCGAAGACAACACAAATAACTCACACTTAAAGAACTGTTAGCAGGAAGAAATGTGTGTCAGGTCATCTCTTCAGACCTCCCCGGCCCTATGAAGCTAATTGAAGTCCGCAGAAAGTGCAGGTATCTGATTGAGAACACGTTTCATTTGAGCAGGAAAAGGACACATAAAAATGTAATGCTGACACAAGGATAGTACTATGGACTTGTGCATGAGGCTAACCTCAGCAGGTTTTGTGAGTGATGGAATAAATTGAAAGTTCACTGATGGGATTCACTGCCAGCTTCGTGTTTGGTGTTTTATAGTGGGAATTATGCAGGTAATTGGTGACTGATTTAAATAATAGGTTGGCAAAAATTGGTTTAAAGAAAAAAAAGAAGAAGAAGACCTTGGGTTACCTGGTGTTTGGGGGTGGCTATGGATTAACATCATACAGATGTAAACCAGGAAGCTTTGATGAGCTTCACACCTATTGTGCACAGCTGTTAACACAGAAGACTTGAGCAGACCCACAAGATGAAGCACTAATGTGGGATATCATGCTCAAATCATGTTATGGATGTGCTACACAACACAATGCAGTTCTCCGCCACGATGCTGACAAGCTGATTTCCTTTACGCGTTACTCTGACAGTTTGTTCTGTTCAGCACTGTGTGGCCATGTGTACAAACATCTGCCAGCTCTTGCAGTTGCTCTGTGTCTAAAAAGATGCCAGCTAGTGCCAGCAGGGAGATGAATGCAGCAACATCTGAATTATTGACGAAAGTCAGAGGTATCTTAATTTTAATGACTTTGGACATGAGGGGAATTTGAGGATTGTCAATGCTCTTTTCAACCACACCAAGGACATAAGCGCTCTCTAATTAAACAATGAGCCGTCTTGAAATCTATTATAGAAACAGCGGAGCAAATAAAATCAGGCCAAATGATCTAATATTGCAAAAATGACCAATATTCAGCCACCGAAGCTTTTCGCTGAGATGTAGCTTTCATTTCGAAACAGTCAGGCAGAGAAATTGTGGCTGTAAACTGTAAGCTTATTATTTCCTCTGTAACTCAATATCCTACAACCATTATGTAGCCATCCTACATGGGATTTGAATAAATTCAATTGAAGGAGCCATGTTTGCATGTATGCAAATTGCCTTCTTAATTCAAGAACTCTCATGTTATTCCCTCTCTCCATTTTTCTCCGGCATTTTTGCATCACGGCGTTAGCATTCGACAATCCTCTGTGACTCGCAAATTAGTGCAAAGAGTTGAAAGAAAAAGAAAAATTGATCCATGAGCTTTGCTGATTCTGGTACAAATTATTTATAAAAGGAGAGGGGAAAATAGAAAGAAAAGAGAGATGTTTCACCTTATGAGCAGAGATGTGTTACTGAATATTCTAGGATGCCTATTTTTCTCTGTGCTGGTTAAGACAACTGCACAAACACTGTGCCAGGCCTCCCTAATGGATATAAAGTAAATTATTGCGACATCAATATACCAGATTAAACATGATGACACTCTATTCTGGATTTTTTTTTCTTCATTTATTTATTTTTTGGATATTAAATCACACACAAGTTCAGTGCTGGGATTCGATGCCCTTCTGTGAAAAATGAATCTATTATATTCTTCAGGAGCTTCACTGATGGTCCTTGGTGGTTTGAACAACTGCAGTGATTAATGGCAACATGAATTTTGCAGACACCCTCTACTGGCTTCAAATAGTAACTACTACCGCCTCAAATCATTCACAACATTCACATAACTCTCTCATT
>NW_005187413.1:3093726-3159112 GCF_000239375.1 Pundamilia nyererei | reverse complement strand
CTTTCCATGTTTCTCTCGTTATCCCTACATTAAAGAAAATTATTCTCCAGCCTACAGAATTGGGTCAACTGCACCAACATATTACATCATGGCGAAACCTCTCTGCATTTGAGATTACTCCATTACTTTGATGACTGAAGTAATTTGTACATATGATTCAGCTGTATGATCTCGTAAGGTTTTTTTTTTTTTTTAAACTGACTGTAAGAAAAAAACCGTGTGAGGCATTTTACTCTTGCGGCATGAAAAGGTGTCAGATTTTATCTTATTTGTTTCAACACCAGCTGCAAAGAGACATTTTTATGCTCAAGGAGACAGAATACAATATAATGAGTAATCAATTCAGGGGGTAGTAGTGGCACATCATATCATTGGAGAAGTACTTTCCTGTTTACACAAGTTTATACTTCAAAGGTTCCCATCTGTTCTCTGCTCCTGTTTGTTTGAGTGTTGTCACTATTAAGACCCTTCTGTCCTCTGGGGAAACTTTGTTTTCGTGCACAATTGCAAAAGTACAACTCAACTTTAAGTCGCTACATTAAGCAAAACCGTGAACATATTTAAAATCCAGGGCTTAGCTGGGCTGCAGGAAAAGTACCTACTTCATATTTTTTCTTTTGCAGTTGGGACATATTTGCTAATTGATTGTGTTCACAGCTTTTTATCAGAATAAATCATGAACGCGGATCTGTTTGGCAACTGGCATCCCGCAGCACATGAATGCATGACAAAGGCAGACTTTTCAAATGCATTTCAACACAGCGTAACATGACTTTGACAAAAATAAAATCGGACATGATGTTCTTTGTAATGGATTAAGTTGTCTGTCATGTCACGCAGACATTAAATGGAAAGAGTGGCTGCCAAGAAAGCAGCAAAAGAGACTGTTGGCAGTAGTCTAAAATAAATGTGGCTCCAGAAAACTGGTACAACATTCAAAACACAGATTTGGTCTTTTAATCTTTGAATTAAAAGATAGTTGCAGTCATATTGGTTTTTTTCCCTTCTGATTCCAAGCCTGTTATTGTCTCTGAAAATCAGCTTCAAAAGCAGCTCAGTCACAACAAGATGAGGATCATTTTATAGTGTTGTTCAAATGCAAATATAACTTAACCTACATTTTAAAATGCATGTTCCTCCAAGTTATTCGCCGCTAATTCAAACCGACAAGAAGCTCACATTATTTTACATTAATTGTGACTTTCCCTTTCTCACTCTTTTTGACATTTTAGCTTTAAGGCATTTTAGAGGGAAAAAGCTGTTATTGGCTTGCTAGAAGCAACCTTGTGAACTCCTTTGAACCCCCTCTTTGCAGTTTTTGAGTGCTACCCTTTTTAAGGGTGTCCTGCCCAGGCTGACAGACACCCGTGACACCCTCCTGCAGCATTAATGCGCCGTGAATTCGAGCGCAGCAACATGACATACCGATGAGGGGGGAACTGAAGAACAGACCAACAAAAGATAAAACTATTTGGGGAGAGTAATAATTGTAAAAATAGCTTTTGATTAAATAATGTAGGAGAAAGAGAATGAAATAAATTATATATGTTCATAGCCTGAATTGCATTACATAATTGATGCGCACGGTCGTACATTATGTAGCAACTGTCAACATGTGAAATATGTTTGAAAAAATAATACAAGTGTGATTCTCGAACCACTTAAGGGTGAAAGGGAAGGAGATGCCTGTGGGACAATGCTGGTATCACACTCACCTATAGCTCAGCTTTTCTGTCCTTTTCCTCTTTCTTTAAATCCAGGGTGCAGTTTAACTGCCAGAGAACGTGTTAGGGTGCCTTTAGGGTCTAAACTCCCAAAGGGGGAACAAGATTAGAATGTCAAATGTCATAGCAAACATTAAAAACGTCTCATGAACTACAAGAAAACCGGTAAGACTTGCGCTCCTTTGATATATCAAGGCCTTTGTATGATGCTCAGGATGATGTTTTAGGATTGAAAAAAACCCGCCTATGACTCTTTTTTTAAAAACTAGGTTGGTCGTGACTATGCTTTTATATGTTTGCAAGTATATCAAAAAAAAAAAAAGAAGAGGAAAAAAGCCATCACTCGACTGAGTTAGTGCAGTATTACCCTGGGGCATTTTTCAGACTTTGGGGTTGGATATCACAAATGCACCTTAATGGTGTATTATTGATTTGAATGTATTGCCTGTTCCCCTAATTTACATGTTTCAGAAGCCCACAGTGCACTGCATGTAGGGAGGCCAATAAGTGCTGCTGTTCAGGAGAAAATTGAGTTTCAACAGGGGCTGAGATGCGACTGCAAAATTACAAGTACAAACACTCGTCTGATGAAGATCTCATTTTGTTTTTAATACTCTCAAGTCAGGATTTATTGCAAAGAGCATGTCACCCATCTGCTTTGTTTTACTATTATTTGAATGCTATTGATTGAAAAAAAGAAAAAGAAGCACGCACATACACACACACCCACACAAATACACACACTTAGATCCTTTTTATTAAATCCACAAGCCTGAATCATGTCATGATTGATTTCAAAACAGCTGCAAGGCAACGTTTTGGAAAGAAAATCAAGGACATCAAAGCTTTGGCTTTGAGGAGACTTATTGGTAAGATTATGACCATGAATGTGATCATAGCATTTTAATTTTATGGTGTCAATTAATTAAATTTGAACTGATTGCTGTTTGTGCACTGATTTCTGATTGAGTTTGCATATACCCATTACATGGAAAGTAAATTGTCGGAACAGTATATTTAAAAAAAAAACAACAAAAAAACCAAACAAACAACCCCCCTCCCACTGCAGATGCAGTACATGTACTGATTGATTGATTGATTGCATCTGTTCCACCTGTATTCAACTGAGAAAACTCACCTTACCAATAAAATGTTGATGAATGTCTGAAACATGGAGCTTGACCCATGATTGCAGCATAATTAGATGATTAATGTGGATGTGGTGATGCAGTGGTTAGTGGAAAAGGTTGTGGGTTCAGGGTTTCTGGTTGGCTGGGGCCTCTCTTTGTGGAGTAAGCATGTTCTCCCAGGGTATACCCTCTGGGTAAAGGACGTGCATGCTAGGTTGGGCTGTAAGTGTGAATGTGAGCATGAATTTTCTCTATATATCTCTGTGTTAGCCCTTTGATAGGCTGGCAACCTATCCTCTGCCCCACGTCCTATCCAAGACCCTGAACTGGATAAGCTGTTAAGAGGATGGATGGCTTGACGTTTATACATTCACACTAATGTGAGCCACAGTTAGCATCATCCTTATTTAGTATACTGTGTGATGTTCTTTTGGTTTAAGAAGATTGACCTCTTCACATAAGGGTCAGTGTGCTGGATCTATTGCAGAAGGGTTTTTTTTTTGGAGATTGCATGAGAAAACCAAAGAGGCAAGGGAACTGTTGCGTGATGTGCCAGAACAAGAAAGGGGAGGGAAAAAAATGTAATCGTAAACTTCTGTTCAGGTTAACTGCACCTGATCAGTGAGAATACAGTAGGGTCTGGAGTAACTGTCAACCACGATGGTGTTTTGCTGTTCGCGTGGAGGTAGTGCAGCCTGGAGGATCATGCGAGGATGCCCAGGAGGCTGTGGGGGCTTTGAAAAGGTAGGCATTTTGGAGAGGAAGCAGATGGCCCACATTAAAAGCAAAGGGCCCTTGTGACTGTCCTCAATGGCCCTGCAGAGAACTGGGTAATTAAATGAGAAATTTAATCAGATTCCTCAAATTAAATGTCCAGCTGGATAGTTCTGCAAGAACACCACTGACTACACATTTACCTAAGGGAGTATCACCAGTGGATGCATAATTCTCCAATCAGTACACACTTGCACAAGAGGATATTCCAGGTGATGATTGCTGCTAAAGTATTCCATTCACAGTTCTGCCAGCAGGAGGCAAGGGGGCCCTCACTGCGCGGCCACAGAGGGGTCATTTTAATAATAGGACCTGAGAGGAAGCAAACGAAACTGCGAGAGGACAGCATTGGTGGGGTGCAATCAGTGGAATTAGCCGGTTGGCTATTATGTTTTCCGCCTCCGCGCTTCAGATAGATATCTAACAACATTTCTGTTTGATGCAACATGTTTTGATGAAACACGTTTGTTTTTTTTTAATAAGAGGCAGTGGAGTGTCGCGTGGATGGTGGACATAAGCTCTCGATTTCTGAAGTCTTTCTTATCACAGCCACCCTAGACAGAAACCAGCTTCTGGGTCCGTTAGAAGTCATTTTGCATTCAGCAAATCCAAGAACCGCCTCCCCCCCGCGTCTTCTCCTCTCCCTTCGCAGCTCCCGCCCCGTGCAGACTCCCTCTCCCTCTCTCGCTCTCTTTTGCACACACGCAGCCTGTCCGGTAGGATGGGACCAGACCAGTAGCCACATATCCGTGCACGCCTGACCGCTAGTCTACTTCCTGGATGGAAGAATGGGACATTTCCAGCACCACTTTTCTGCTTCGGGCTTCGTCTCGCTGACGCCGCGGATAATCACTTAATAATGACCGCATGTAGTCAATATTATTCGATCACTTTTTTTCTCTCCCCCCTTGCTTCTTCCTCCTGTAGTTAAATACCGCGATTGATCGCCGATTGACCTCGCTACACTTCGGGAATGTCGCTATCTGGAAGCCCGCAGCTGCACACACGGAGGAGTCCAACAACAGATTTTGAACTGTTTTTGCACAGCCATAGCGTGCGTAACGTTTTATTCCTCGAAGCTAAGAGCAGCCTGTGCTCAGACCGGAGGCGAAAATTTTTGTCTTTTTAAAAAAGGAAAAAAGGGGGGGAGGAAGAAAAAGCAGTGACTGTGTCCTGACCGCCAACCATTACTTTGATGCTCTGCCTTCGTGGCCACTGTGCCAACTTCGTTTTAGCTTAGGTGGTGTGCGTGTGAGTGATTTCTGTCTCTCTCTCGCTTTCTCTGGTTGTTCTCTTTTTTTTTAAAGAAGAAGAAAAAGACAAACTTTGTCACCCGTTGCCTTCTTGCTGCTCTCGATGAGTAGACTAACATGCGGAGAATACGGGAACCGAGTTACTGGTGGATTTTATCCTTAATGTTTTTAACCTTGCCCAAACACAAAGACTGTCAGCCTGGTAAGTACTCGCAAACACACGCGTTAGCTATCATTTTTATTCAGCCCAACTCCTCCGGTGCCTCGCGCTACAGTGTTAGTTTAGCTCCCCCTTTTCTTTTTTACCCCCTCCCCTTATATTTTCAAGGGTAAACGGATAAAGGTTTTGCTTGTGGAGATGAAGGGTAACGTTTAGCTTAACGGTTTCAGGGCCGAGCCGAGTTCAACGTCCAGCCGCCGAGATGTTTAGCCTGCGTGATTTGTGTGCATGTTATTGATTAAGCAGCGAGACTATGGCGCAAAGTATCCCTGCGTTAACGCCACACTGAACACTCAAGCAGAGCCGGTTTTAGTCTCCGAGCTGCCGTTTGACCCTTTTCCCTCGTTAGCTGGCTAGTCGCACAGAGCGATTCGGGGTATATGAATGTATGGAAATGCACAATAACATTCCTGGAGGCACTCCTGTGGCTATACTTTATGCCCGGTGTTTCCACGTTGGTGTTTTTTTTCCCCCCCTTCTAACGTTGGGTTACGAAGATTGATTTATCCGGGTGCCCTGCAGTTTTATCGCGGGGTTAATAAGTTATTTTACAGACGCACAGTAGTTGTGCTTTTAGTTTATGTGGCGGTATATTATGTGCTTTTCCTCGCTGTCATGTGCGTAGGTAGAGGCGAGGATGAGGACGATAGTTAGCGCTGTTGGTTCGTGGATGGATGTGCATGTATGAGAGGCGATTAATGCCACTGGAGTACGAATGCAGGTCTGGACTGTAGGCTGCTTGTCCTGTGCAAAAACAAAAGGAAAAGAGACAGGGATGACTAAATATTGACGTTTTTAAGCGTTTAAGGGGTTGTATCCGTTGCCACAGCTGTTTCAGCCACCCGTTCAGTATGTTTTATTAAATGTGGGAAAAATGACAAAATGTCATAGGTTGCTGAGTGTGGTGCAACACTGGGTCTTGTGGTGAAGCCTGTGTCCCTTTTTTAAATGTTGTTTTCCCACTCGAAGTGCTCTTTGTGGTTGGGGGGAGGTTGGACTTCATTTAGATTCAGGAATCACAGAGGAGGCCGGAGTGAAGGCTAATGCTGGGTTTGAGGTCAAATGTCAAAGGGATTGTGATTAGGTTTTGATTTATATCCCCTTTAAGATGGATCAAAACAATCAGTGGAATGACACACTTTAAGATATTGAAGGTTTTTTTTCCTTTGTGCTTCATGACCCCTCAGATTTATTGATAGGGTAAGGATGATATCTGTATTGTATACCAGGCCAAGAGTGACGTGGATTTTACAGTTAAAACAGCTGATGTAAGTTTTAAACACGTCTTATGTTTTCATTTTTTATTACGCTCCATTAAATTGTGATGGGTAGGGGGTTAACTAAAATCTGATTTTTCAGTGGTCAAACTGCAACATGAAAATATGTTTCTTAACAACAGCTGTATCTCTGGGAGTGGTGCATTGCAATTGTTTGGCACCTGTAAGCCAACATATGCCAAGACAGCTGCTCATAAATGAACGGATTGGACTAGAAGTAGGTATTGGACAACGAATGCATCTGTAAGCTGACACCAACATTTCAGTTTCCTGGCAATTTGATTTATGAGCGTCTCTTCTTCATCACTTCTGTTGTTAGTGCATTAACAAGTGGATAAATGTAAAGTGAACGAAATTCACCAGATAGTGGCAGCTAGCGGGGCAAACGAATCGGCTAATTGGCATGTTAATAAGGTTAACACAATAGTATTGAATGACTAACCACATAAATGAACACCATTCCCCTTTTTTCCCCTTTCAAATGTTTTTTTTTCTTCAGTTACTCAGCTTTCATCATGAGGATAATTGGATAATTTTTCTACTGTATGATATTGTGAGCATTGTTACCCTTTTATTCCCATACTTAAAGGTATTTAAAGACACAGTACTAGGTGTCATATATCCGAAATGTAGTTTTTAGTGCTAGTGGAGTTATATGATTCTCATCGCCCAATTTGATACCATGGACAAGAAAAAGAGACAAACAAAATGAATATCCCTTGTCATTAAACATTAACTCCTTTATTTTAAAATCATTTCAAATCAATAAGATGGTGGTCAAAGACTGTTTATTTTAAAAATATTTACATTATATTTTATTTGATGGGATACAGACTGAAATTTAAGGATCGTTGCTGGGTAGCCTAGTAGCATCACAATGAGTTACAACAATAGTTACATTAGCTTAAGCATTTCTTTAATGTTAGCCATTGCAAACAGTTCAGTCTTATGAAATGTGGCAGATTTCACAACGGCAATGCCATCAGCCTCGAACATTTCAGGATTGCTACACAAACACGGATACTGCCTTTCTTCTCAGCAAACTAGCTAGAGGTAGAGCACACTAGTTGCCATCTTTCACAGGTGGTTTTTGGTGTGCTTGTTGGGCTGGGGGTGTCTCCTTCTTCTTCTTCAGTATGAAACAATGGGTTACAACAGTTGTAGGTGGATTCTGCCCCCATCAGTTCCAGAAGAATTGCAGCCTTGGTACCTACGTTACGTAAAAAAAAACAACAACCCCAAAACAAAACCAATGAGTAGCGTTGCCTTTTCAGAATTATTGAAAGATGTTGTAAGTATCGGTTCTGGTGACATCCCTGTTCTGTCTTTACAGATGTGGTTCGTAAACAGCTATTCAGAGATTTAAAAACCCATAAACAGACACATTTTTATAGATTCCACCATCATCTGTGCTGTAATACTTAAGCTGTTTCCACATATGTCCTCCAGAAAATGTGGAAAAATCAGGGACAGGTGTGAACTTTTAAATATATGTAACACTCAAAAGGACGTTCTCTACATCAGATTTATTCCCAGTAGTGGAAAATGCACAGTTTGATTTTTGTCAAGGATAGAGCATACTTGAGGCAGGACACATGACAACCAACGATTTATGGAAATTCTTTAAACTGGCAGGGTAAAAACCATTTAATGATTTGGACATTTGCATTCGGCTCCCTTGGCGATGTCAAAGGTCAAAGCTGCTGTGCGTGCATGGAAATGGCTTCGCTGTACAAGCATATTAGTGTCTGATACTGTTTAATGGATCCGCTCCTGTGGCACCAATCACCCTCTATAGAAAAGTAGCAGTGATGTAACACTTGAGAATGGTTCCTCGCTGCCCCCCCCCTCTCTCTCTTGCCCCAAGATCCTTCAGTTCCACACTTCCATATCCTCATGTGCTCAGTTAGCTGTTTTATTAAGTAGTAGGCTAAAAAGGCCCCAATTTTCAGTGTCTTGAATATGGAATGCCATCAGGATACATCATTTCTAAATAGTTAAAACGGTTTCTTGTGTTTTGGCAATAGCCATACACCGGTACCAGCTGCACTTTCTTCCTCTCTTCTCCCTCCAACAGGGAGTTGACACATACACCATAGTGTCCACACGGTCCCACCTCCTCTCCCTTACTCACCGGCCTCTACATCTTTATGTATATATCATTCATTGAAATTCAAAAGTCCTTTGCCATCGTCAGCCCCGTGGTTTTACAAATGGCTTTGAATATCAGTTTCTGTGTCGTGACAACACTGTTGTTTCAAAAGACGGCATTAAGACCGCACCGGCTTACTGAGAAACCACCTGAAGTTGGGGGAGGATAAGTCCTCCAGTTTCTCTCATCTGTGTTCTTCTGCTATTCTTAGGCTGGTTTACAAAGACGTTACTGCCGAAGTTAACGTGAAAGTATGAATTTTAAAAGGTTAAGAGAAACTATTTGCTTAAAAAAAAAAGGATACAAGATTTAAACAAATGGCTGTCAGGGCCGATTTATTTTCATGATAACCTATGCGGGGGTTTTTTCTTTGGATACAGAGGCAGTTATGCATGTCTTTTCTCACTAATGCAAGCACCATGATTCCACCTCCACCCAAAATGTAATTCTCTTCAGTAAAACGGTGTATATAAAGACTTATAAGAAGATTATTTACTATTGTGTTTTTAAAAAAAGAAACTGTATGGTGTGTGGTTGGACTTGCACCTCTGCATCCATCATAGGAATTGCTCACTGGTAATTATAGAAATTCACTTAAATATGTGTGTAATACAGCCTTGCGATGCAGCTGTGGAATAATTGGTTACACAGGGGGGGAGAGGAGAAAGGACCTTTTAAAAGATTTAAAAAATAACCATGTGCGGCTTAATGGATGTTTTCAAAGGTATTGAATTGTAAAAATGACCCTTTTCAAATAACATCATTGTTGCCTGCTGCAAATAGAATAGTACCGAGCAAACAAATTATTAATCTAATTAATGAGGTCCTGATATACCGCTGGGCCAGCAGGATGCCAGCTGTCTGGACATCACTGAAGCTGGCAACAGCATCATTATCATCAAGGTCCTCTGTATTTTTAATATTTTTTTTCTGGCTAGCTGGTTCAATATGTACAGTACTGACACCGCGTCTCAAAACGGACTCTCGTGGTTTTTAAATAGCATCAGTAACATATGCTCATTCTCAATCTTTGATGGGCTCAGCGCAGTGTTATCTGTTGTCTCTCCACCAGCTGCCTGTGCCACCCACTAAATGCTCCGATGGGGAAACATTGCAACTGTAATCACTTTTCACTTGTGTGCAACGTGCAGATAACTCGCTGTTTATCCCTTTGCTAGTGATGCTCATCCTTTGCTTATTGCTTTTAAATTTAATGACTAGCTTATCTGTCATTCTAATTAGAGTTTGGGGGGGACCTTAAAACAAGAACGCAGTATTGTTGGTAAAAGTATTTGAACCGTGATTGTTTGAACTACGAGGGAGCCAACTTAGCAACCGGCAACCATTGTGGTGTGCAGAAAGCACCCCAGCGTGTAACCTCTAACTGATCATCTGTGAAAAATGTTCCTCATTTACCTGTGAAATGAGCTACCTTTTTATTATTCCACAGTTTCATGTAGAATTTGTACTTGCTATTAAGAGAGTCAGTTTTGTTTATGCGGCAGCACAGTTGGAATAATAGGACAATTATGTTAAATGCAGGACATTTAAAGGACATTTACATTTTTTTTTTAAAAGAAGCTGTTACTTTAAAGGGATGTGAGGACAAATGAGACTGACTTTCACAAACATTTGAGGAATCGTGTCAGTTTTAAGATGAACATTTCTTATGCATGAATATATTATATATACTTTTCAGTTTTAGTGCTAATATTGCACACACAGATCTTGTGCCTGTTCTATTTCGGTTCTGTTCTGTTTTCTATTTTAGAAGCGTTTGGTCATGTACTGAAAATACCAGACATAAGTTTTCTGTGCGCCTGGAATAGTCATTGTGAAATGAAATTGAAAGGCACTCCATCATATTCTCATATGTGAAAATAATTCCAAGAAATGCTGAAAATCCAATCAGGGCGCAAGATGAACTTTCCCCGTCCTAGCACTGGTGCTGCCAACTTTCAGTGAGTCGCCCCTGCGCGTGATTTCATTTGGTGCAGTGTGGTTAGTCAGCCTTATGTGCTGTCCTAATTGGTCTAATTTTTCACTGATGTAAAGACTGACAGTGACTCAGGACTTGATATTTGCGAAGCACTTTAATCTCTGGGCTAGGTTTCAGTGCCACGAGCACTGGCGGGCAAAATTGGTCATTTTCTATTATATAAATTGTTACATTTAGATGCATATAAAACGAAGCGTGTACTTTAGTAACCATTGAGAGGGATTGGGTGGGGCTCGGTGTTTTGAGCCATTTAAAAGTGAGATTTTATGTAAAGGTGCAGTTGTAGCCTGAGGTTTTTGGTTCCATGTTTTGGCAGCTGGTCCCGTGAGCCTGCATTTGAATCCCTCCCTTTGAAACTGAAACTCCTCAGATTTATAAGAGAAGAAAGTGAAGACAAGAGCAAAATGGCAGTGTGGAGTCCATGGTGTGTTTCAGCTCAGTGTGAGAGGATGTACTTCTTGCTTCCCGTTTCACCTCACGAGAGTGTGTCAGCTCATTGTTAAAAATTTAGAGTTGCCTGCAATGGACAGGCAGTATGTATAGACACGTGGCATTCCACTTGCACACTGCTTCGCAACTACTTTGCTACCACTTGTGATTATTTTCTTCTTCCGTGGCTCAGGGGTGTCTTGCTGCCAGCCCCTGCACCCGGTCAGTTTTATAAACCCCCAAATTTTATAAGTCAGGCCTCGCTTTCGATTTCTACATCCTCCTCTCTCTCTCTCTCGTTCTACTTCTTATTGTACACTTTTTTTCTTTTTCCTTTTAAACTTAAATGGCTATTGACCGCTTCATCTTTTGAACACAGTAACAGCTAAATGCACTGTTTCGTGTGTCATTGTGTCAGTGTGCTCACACTGGTTATGAAAGTGTAGGCAGGGAGAGGGCTGGTAGGGAGAGGCCAACTGAGCTAGTGAAGAATAACCACAGTGACAAGCGCTGTAGCTGTCAGTGCCAGAGAAGCACCAAACAGGCCTAAGATTATCCAGGGTTTTTCCTGCATAGGAAAACAGCAACAACAAAAACATACGAGCACCCACCAAAGAGGTTTTGTCCTTGTACCAAAAAAAAACAAACAAACAAACAAAAAAAAAGCCCACACCAAGGACTGGCATGAAAACTATTTCAACCATGTTTTTTTTTTTGTAAGGTACTCCAGGCTCATTACCATAACTATATGCTGAGCAGTCATGCTGAAGTGTTTAATCACCACCTGGTGCTTGTGCATTTTAAGCTGGGGTGACCCTGTCCTGATGCACACATGTAACTAGGTTTATGTTAAATTGGCTCAATCCAAAAAAAACCCCATCCAACACTGGACACGCTAATCTTGACAAAGCTATTCAGAGGAAGCTAATGACTCAGTCCTATGAGTAAAACTAGGAGGACAGCATCCTTGTTGCATCTACAAAAAAAAAGTAAAAAATAATAAATGGTTGGATGGTGATTGTATTAAGTTAAAAATATTTCCCGTTCTCTGACCACTTGAAAATTGTGAGGACTATAATGGTTGTCCAGAGTTTGTTGATGTTGCACACTCACAACCACTTTTGATTGCAAGCTGGTCGACCAGGTCGCCTGAAAGGAGACGATATTTCTACAAACAGTTGCCATCTCACTTGGACTGACTGCAATCACTCTGAGATTGTAGAAGGTTTGCAAATACTGGCTGTCTAAACTATCAGTGCTCACAGATTACCAACATTTTTATGTTAAAGTGGGCTTTCTCCTGTGGAAAAGTACCAGCACTAACACACTGTGTGCATTCTGAAGCAGAAAAGCTTTGCTTCTTCTCAAAGAACGAGCAAACAAAAGACATGTTTACATTTAGAGCTCCCCCCCCTACACATTGTTTAATCAAACATATTGAATGTGTTTCCTTACTTATGGTTTATTAAGTAAACTGGTTTGTTTAATAAAAAGATAATGTGGGTTTCAAAGCCCGCATTATCTGCGTTCCTGGTAGCTGGGGTGTTTCTCTTCCCTGCCTTTTTTAGGGACGTTATTGTTGATTAACTACCAGCTGTCAATCTGTGGAATCTGATCATTAAGTGATGACTTATTGACCTCGTTTCTGGGTCCAAGCTGCTTCTGAGTTGGAGGAGGCTTTTTAATGTTGGATTTTTTTTTTTTTAAGTGTGCTGCAGTGCTTTGTCTCTTGTGTTTTGAGTAGACACGAGCCCTCCAAAACTACTCAGTTGTCATTCTCAGCCTCTACAGCTTTTTATTAGCACTCTTCATGCGCAGCATGTCTTTAAGCTAAATTTTTTAAAAACACAGGGTGTACACCACAGCCTGTGTTCTCTCAGTGTCCCAATGCCACACGTTTTCCTTTTAATCTTTAGGAAAGAATCACTCTCGCCAAACTAAGATGACATTAAGCTTAGGATCAGAACTTTTATATAGCAAGCAATCCAAACCATGCAGCATCGTATTAATGACTAACCTTGTGTTGTGAATGGGGTCGTCTTAGTTTTCTTGTCTGAATTTTTCATTTTATTCTTCTTGCCATATCATGTTAATTGTCTCTGTCAATCAGGAATCCACGTGTACTTTCGTTGAGACTGTATTAATCCTCATCCTGTGTTTTTCTCAGGCTAATATAAATATGATAGCCACCAGGTAGCAGATCATTAATTCAACTGGACCAAATTCGCTAACCCTTTAAATAACACTGTTTTTAGTTCACCGTCTTCATTGCTCTGTTTAACAAGTGCCATATACATTTGCTGTTTTTTGAAAAAGAAATCCTTTAGTCACGACTTGGTATACCATTGTTTGATGTTAGTTAGCTAAAACTCAGAGGAGAATTGCCACACTGCAGAGCATCTCTGAATGCACAGCAAATCGAATCTTGATGTAGTTGGGCTACACCAGCAGAAGACCGCACTGGGTGCTGTCCCGGTCAGCTAAGGGCAGGAAGGATGTGTTACAACAGTGAAGAATAGAGGAATGGGTCTGACAGGTCTCAGTTAGTGCTGCAACATTTAAAATGTGTAGAGTCAGAATTTAATCTAAACAGCATAAAAGCCTGAACCGTTATGGATTTGTATCAACGGTTCAAGCTTCTGGTGCTGTGAGGGATGTTTTTCTGGCACACTTTGGCCACTTTAATACCAGCTGAGCATCATTTAAATAGCACAGCCCTACCTAAGTTGTATTGGTGACAATGTCCATCCTTTTATGCCCATCTTGTGATGGCTGCTTCTAGCACGCCGTGTAACAAAGCCGGTATTGTTTCAGACTAGTTTCTTGAACATGACAATGAGTTCACTGTATTCTAATGGCCTCCACAGTCACCAGATCCGAATCCAATAGAGCACCTTTGGGATGTGGTGAAGCAGGAGATTTGCATCGTGAATGTGCAGCCGACAAATGTGCAGCAACTCTGTGATGCTATCACATGAATGTGGGCCAAAATCTCCGAGGAATGTTTCCAAGCACATCGTTGAATCTGTGCCATGAAGAATTGAGGCAGTTCTGAAGGCAAAAGGGCGTGCAACCCGTTTCTAGAAAGGTGTACCTAATAAAGTGTCTGACTGTAGATCTGAGTGCCAAGGCCAACTCTTGTCCACTCGATACAGCTTCATCGATTTGCAGTTGTGCCACGGCTCTTTTATGTCTCTGTAGTGCTTAATGTAAGTTTCAGAAATGGAGCATCATCGAGCACTCTGTTCTTAGCAACTGCATTTCCAATATTGTTGTCAGTTGCTTTGGGATTTCCTTTTGTTTTACAGGCGTATTGAAGACACATTTGCAGCTCATTTAAAATTGATGTGGCTGGAGACAATTTGTGACTGTTTTACTTCTATTTATTACTTCCACTCCTTTAATTGGAAGTGTGACTGCAGCGTTCCTTCTCCTCCCACAAAAACCGGAGGAAAATTAATAAGAAAAGAGAAGCGTCATTAAGTATGAATTTAATTGTTTCTTATAAATATAGGCATCCCCCCCCCCCAACATTTTCTGTCTGGCAGAGGCTGATCTGGTGTAAAAACACAGTGGAAAGGCCTTGTGTATTTGAGCTCACTGGCTTCCATTGGCATTGAGGGTGAGATTGCCCTGCCTGAAATTGCAGGAATTAATATTGAAGTGGAGAATTTCAATATGAGCTCAACGTTCTGGGAAGCGTGTTTATTTTATAAGATAATTACTGTAATTTGATATTAATGGTGATTAAACTGTTTATTTGTGTAACTTATGTTAATCAAGGCAATCAGTCATCACTTCATTACTTGGTGCGTGTATGGTTGACTTCCCTCACTCTTTCAGCCAAGATACTCGGAGCTGGTCACAGTAGCATTTTAATCATTTAGAATGACTCACGGCCACTTCACTCCAAATCATTTCATTTGTCCTAGCAACACCCGACGATGCACGCGCATAGACATATGCACGCATACACACACGCGCACTAGAATGGACCAGGCGGGTTTAAAAGAAAGGGGGGAAAATGCTGCCGGGGAAACTCGTGTACTTATTTCCTGTGCTTCATGACAATAGTGATTAATGTCCAGGCAATAACGCACTCTCACCGAAGGACATCTACTGCTGCACTGGAGGACTTGGCTATATCAATAAATGTCCTGTGTCCTTCCGTCGCCGTGTCCTCTTTCCCCTTTAGAAAAAAAAAAAATCTTGCCTCGACGTGATACCGTGTCGGCTTTACTTACAGCTGAACTGTCTGTCAGTGTTGCCCTGTGGAGAATGGAAACAATGGGGCTTTTTTTTTTTTTTTTTTTGTGCTGCTTAGTGTTGTGTGTCAACAGACCATATGTATTTCCTTTGTGCACACTTGGTGTGTTTCTCTGCTCTTTTTTTTTTTATTATTATTTTTTTTAAAATGTGGGTTACATTCAAGATTGTCTTTTTCCGAGGCGAGGAAAAAACAAATTCAAAAGTAGGCTATCTCCTCCACGAGGCTCATTTTCCCTGTCATGAATTATGGCGACAATCACTGAAGATATAGGATTAGGCGGTGCATGTTTTATCAAGCTCAGAGTGCTTGGCAGAATGCAAAATAAGCTTGTTGAATGAGAGTCAAGGTGTGTGTGTGTGTGTGATGAATTACATTTTAACCTTTACATAAATTATATTCTTGTTATCGTGAGCAACTATAGAAAGCCACCGCGACATTTTTCTTCTTTTTTTGCTAGTTCAAATTTAGGTCACGGCAGGACTTGTGTATGAAATTGTACGCATCATTCAGCCTTTGACCTTCAACGAGATGGGAAAGTGTTTTATTTGAATGGAAGAGCAAATGAACATTAACATAAGCTTGACATGGTGCCACGTTAGTCTGATTGTATTTATGCCTTCATTTTCATGATTGCTTTTATGGAGCACCACGACTACAAAAATCAAAGCCATAAGTAAATGACTTAATGAAAACGATGCCATTAGAGGCAACACAAACTGTTACACGTAATTGTGGGCATTCTTGATTTATGACGTAAAATTTTGGTATTGTTTATTTTGCCCCGTTTTTACAATGTTGACTCCCGGAAACCTATTTGTTTAAGGAGTTTGAGCTGGCTCGGCGCCCCTTGTGCTTTCATCTGACCCAAATCTTTTTGGGCAGACAATCGCCATTGTTGTAATGATGATTAAACTCCTTAAGTTAACACCTTAACAGATGAGTCCCAAGGCTCTTTCCTTTGGGTTGAGAATGAGATCGATGTTCTTTTCAGCCAGAAACCAACAGGTAAAAGGTTCAGGGTAATTGGGTTTTTAACCATCTTCTACTGTGGTGGTCCTAAGCCACTTTTAGGTACATAATATATCATTATTCATGGCCTGCTTTTGGATGTTTCACTCATTCACAAAATGGATATTGTAAATAAGTACCATAGGCTGCTAGTGGGGAAAATTTGGTGTTGGTTAATTTCAGGGGATTCCTGGGGAGAAGATCTGCTGAGTTGGAGGCTTTTTTAAGTCAGACCAGGAGTTTAGAGTCTACGCTATCGATCCTGTTGACACGCTTCCCTTTGGGGAATGCAAATGTTTCTGTACTTCAACACAAACACTCCTGGTAGTAGGACCCTAATTAACTAGGGATTTGAATACCGTGGCCTTTACGTTTGACATTTCCATATTTCAGAAAGATATTGTTTTATGCTTTCTCAACAAAGACAACTCTCATATTCACCAGACAGTGAAATTTTATGACAACACAGTAAACAGCTGAATTTATCGAACATTTATCAAAACCAAAAAAGGAGGAAAAAAAAAAAGTCCTTCTGTTTGATCCCTGGATAGTTTGAGCTGCGCTGTCGCACAAATTCTCGTGTGTCCGCTTATCTGTCAAACACCGGCATAAACTGAAAGTGTGATAGCTGCTCCGTGTTATTGTCACAGCTAATCTAAGCCTAACAACACGCGTGTTTACTGAAGCAGAGCAGATCCATCCCAAGGTAACCACTAATCACTCAGGGATTGCAGAGATCATCTGTCCCCACGCTTAACAGCCAGCGTCAAGCAGGTGGGAGCTAGCAACCACTCTGCTGCTTCAGCCTCTCAGATCTCAAGACAATCATCTGTGTTGCTGTAATGTTTAGAATTAAATGCTTTGAATAGGCCTTATGGTACCAGTAACATTACTGAGTGTCTTCTTGTTAAAGTGGAAGTTGCCGCTTTGAGATAAAAGGTTAATCATGTATTTAAGCATGTGAATATTCTCTGAATAGACTGACTAAAGTACTTTTTCCAATAAGGATGATGGCACTTAGGGGGTATTCAGCTTACTACTTGCAAGGCTCACCATTTTGCTGAACTCCACCACCATATTTGAAGTGTAGCAGTGTAGTGGTGGTGGAGCAGCAATTAGTTGCTTCATAAATTTGTCAATAGATGGAAATTATTATGACAATATTTAGAGATGATGGCAAACACTGCCCAGTTTCCAGCTTTATAAATATACTGGGATGGTTGTCATTCGTGCGTAAGGGATGCTGATGAAATATATCTTGACATCTTTAGATTATGTTAACTTGGAATTTGGCACATGCAGCCACTTTCTGGACCATATCATTCGGTCATAAGAACTGCAACTAAATGCCTGTGCGAGCTGGCTCTAATGCTGTTTGATTAGAATCATTACCTTGAGTCACAGCCAAGTACCTCTCAATTGAATGCTGTTTGTTTTTGCCTGCTCTTTTGTGCTCTGAATCTCTTGTTTATCAGCCTTAAATAGCTTTTTCTACATGTAGATTACATCCGTGCCATGTTGGTTTTAGTGAGTCTGCTGTAAAAAGTCTATGGCGGTCTTTTGATAGACTAACATTGAATGAACAGAAAAGTGCCAATGATTAGGCACCAAAATCACCAAGCTGGTGTATATGAAAACAAGGCCAAAAAAAAAGAGTGAATGTCGAGGAGCTGTTATGAGCAGATGTCCTCATTTGTCATGATTGATATGTTGGCATAGATGACTGGTGCTTTAACAGTCTTGTAATCCCTTTTGGCTAATTAGCGGCCACCCTATTGCAGCATGCCACTCGGATTCCTGTGTAATACCTCCCAAGTTAATCAGCATTTCTATATTGTTTGGACCCGTTATGCTTTAAATTTAAGATTTAAGATCGCGGATAAAAAAATAAACTGCTTTGGATGCTGAGCCAGTAAGGGGCCACTTTAGAATTCATTAGCTTTATTGCCATTCCCAATAAAACTACAGGTAGTTCTAAGGGTATCTTTTTATTTTGATTTTTCTGAAATTATCTTAGAAATTTAAAAAATTTAATTTCAAAGCCAAAATCAATCAGTTTGTAATTACTGGAAACAAGCACTGCAGTTTTGCAGTTAAATGGTAACAATGGGAACAGAGAACTGAGGACGTCTCAATGTGAGGGAAAAATTAAATTTTCTAAAGCATGTTATTTCTTGGAAATTAGCGCATTACAAAGTGACATTAGATGAATGTGACCAAAGCATGCATCACGAAATCTACGGGACAAGTCTGACCCTATCATGCAGGAAGTTTAAGTAAGAAAACTTGTAATTGGAAATGCTGTTCAATGGCTGCATGGACTCGTCAGTGAATGGGCTAATGCACACTTCCTGCTGTAGCAAACCAAAGTTTTTCATTAGGATTATTTTACTATATAAAGAATACATTGTAGCGCAGCAGCAGACTGATACACTGAATATTTGAGGAAGTGCACGATGGTTGTTGTACACCGCATGCAGGGTGGGGTAAAAACCTAATGAACTGCAAATAGTCGACACTGCATACTAGCGAGGCTACTGGAGAGAGCGTTGGAGATGTATCAAGTGCATTGCACTTCATGGTTTTATTTATCGTTTCTAAATTCAGCCTTCAAGTATTGATTAGAGCCCAACATCAAAAAGCATTTAAAGGGGGAAGGAGGAGGTCTGACTGCTTGTATGGCCCCAGGCAGGCATACAAAGTCTGTTTGGAAGTGATGCAAGGCCCTATGCAGTTGCTATTATTTATGGTTAACATTGAGTCATTTGGCTAGCAACTCGAAGGTTGGGTATTTTTCATCGGTGCTAGGCACATTTCTACAGGTATTTGATTTGGTTCCAAACTATTTAATGAATTTCGGGCAATATTTTTCAAATTGACAATTGTTTTGTAGATGCTTGTCTTTAAATCATCCTTGTGAAGCTATGCCAACATACATTTTCATGCTAGGTTGTCCTACAGTCACTGCGATCAAATATCTGGCCTGGTGGTGTCGGTGTCATGCTCCTAGATGGACCCATTTATATTACCAGTAATCAAGCATCACCATTCAGGAACACCAGTAATGTGCGAGGAGTGTAATGCATCCACCAGAGGCAGCTGAATTTATTTCAGAATCAATAACTAGACAATTCATGCAGGGCTGCACACTGTGTCCTGAGGAATGACCTCATAAGCTCTTGGCACTTAAGTGATCCAATTGCCACATATTGAAAATTGAAAACTCACTTTACACAGTAAATTTTCTTGACACTGTCAGAGCTGTTATGTCCAGTCCTGCCACTGTGTGTGGAGGCACATTTGAGGATGCTTTATTGTAGTCCGTGAAAGGAACAAGCTATAGCTGGTCTAGTAAAGGTCGCAGGCCTGAATTTGTTTTAATCTTGTTAATGGTTTTCATCAGAAGCCCTGATGCACTCAATCAGTGAACACTCTGGCTTCTTAATGCACTTAATTCACTGTACTAGCGTTGCCCTATAGATTTGCCTTGTAGATTCAGCCTGGTTGTAAGTGGCAATGTTAAACACCGAATCCCCCACAGGAAGCCGTCCAATTTTAATTCGCAAGAGCCGGCTTTGGTCAGACAATAGAACAGTTCTATTCTTTACCGGCATCTAATGAGTAGAGAATAAATGTCAGGATGTGTACTTTGTTCTTTTTTCCCCCTTTTTTTCCATTTTCAAGGAAGCCTAAATACACTGGAGACTTTCATCTAGACCTTTTCGCCCACATGCGTTATCAAAGTCTGACATTTGATGTACTGCGTTTCTCACTTATTTCTTGTGGTAAAAGGTTTAACACATGACACACTGCACTGCTCAGGCCTCATCACCTCTAACTTATATAATATTAAAACGCAAGTGACACAGATGTTCACAGTATATCTTTCTAATTGGCGAAAAACTGCTAGGAATGCATGCGCATAAACTGCGAGCGGGGAGGCTGGGTGACACGTTTGGATTTGATTATAATGAGATGGCCTTACCCAGTTTTCGCCCGAGAAGTTTACAGACAAGACTGCAGAGCAAGTGTGGCATAATGAGAAAGTCGAGTAGGCCTCCTTTGCCCTTCCTCCTATTCAGCTTGCTTTGTTGTACAGGTTTCCTAATGAAACACAAACAAAAAATGTTTTCTGTTTGGGAGGCGGTCCATAATGCACACAATGCTCACCGTCGTGTGTGTTTTGATAGCATTCGCATACTCGTGCGAGCTGCGAGTTTTTGTCTCTTCGCCATCTCTGCCCGTCTCTCCAACTCGGCGTGGAGCCGCGTTTTAGGCTTTCAGCACTCTGTGTGGCATTGACAAAACAGCCATGTACTGAATGTGCGGCTGCACTTCCTGTCAATTAACATGATGAACACGAAGCTAGATGGATCTGGACATGTTAACAGATATGTTAATATGCATTAAAAAAAAAAAGAGGTGTCAAGGGAAATTTTGGAAATTTCAGTCGCGGAACAATTTTAGCACCAGACTAATGGGCTTAATTTTACTGTACTACAACTACATTTCTCTTGCCCAAGGATGTCGGTGTCCTTGTTGCTGAAGCTGCTCATTTGCTTTTAGCTGTGTAGCTCTAAATATCTGCATTGGGATTATATTTGTTGTTTTATTATTTCTGAGTTTGATGTCTTAGCCCTAAGGCCTGGCTCCCCGTGCGCCATATCTTTGGCTGATCTTGGCAGTTCTCGTGTTCCCGAGGTCTCGTTGTGACCGCTTCCCGAGGAATGAGAAACACATGATCTCACAAGATCAAACTCCACTTATTTTTCTCTGCTTCACAGTCAGATTGCCGACCTTGTTTTTACCACTGTGGCTTGATGTGGAACTATGCACCGTGCGCTGCGGATAGACTGAGGTACTTGGCATATCAAATAAAAAAAGAGCCATTTGAAATGTACGTGTGTTTGGCGAAAAGATATCCGTTAAACAGAAAGTGAAGCAGATGTCCTTCCATTTGACAGCAGCTGTCTCCTTCAGAATACACATTTCCCTTTTATATAGATAGAGATTTTGCATGCGCGAGTCTAGCCTTTAGACACTCATGATGCCTGTAAAAACGCAGCTCGCTTCTCGTGAGTCTGAATTCAGGCAGAATAATGTAAAAGTTGTTTAGGCTGTAGTTTGTCTAATTAGTACATTTAATTATATGCATTCTCTCTCCCTCTAATTAGGGGGATGGCTGAGAAAATGGGGGCGGGTGAAGTGAAGCTTCCCTCTCCCACAACAACTACTGTCAAAATGTCTGTATGTCGCTGTGTGAATCTAAAGCAGGACAAATGTGGAGGAGAATATGAAAAATGGATCAGTGCTGACGCACTCGTTGGACAGTATCCACTTCATTCAAACACATCGGCGCATCCATTAGGGGCTATGACGGTGATGCAAAATACCTTGCTCAAAGTGCGCACTTTTCTGGGATGTTATTGTTGCCAAAAGGTGTTTTTCTTATCGCTCTCTCTTTTTCTTTTTCTTTCCTTCTTTAAAAAGCTCCTGGTGAAATGGTGAGGCAGACACACACTATGTTAATGAAATGGTGCAAGTGAGCCAAGTTGTTTTTCCTTTGATAATTAAGTTGAAATAAACAGGCATATTAGGGTAGGGTAACATCGGGGATGCTACAGGGATTGGAACAAGCCTTTCTCAGTTTTTAAAGCAACAATTCTCCCCATAATAAAATGCATATCTTTCCCCCCTAGCCTGTGATGCTAGTTATCCATTTAGATTGTGACAATGCAAGTTCCCCAGCTTCGGAGAGATCAGCTGCAGAGATTATTTCTCTTGAATATAAAGGAACTAAATGCCTCGTGATGCTCGGAGCAGTAAAAACTCAGCAGCAATCGCTTTCCAGAAATAATGACCTGGTTACTCAAACAATCTACCGAGCTAGTGCTGTTTTCTTCCCATCACCTGATAACCTGCTCCCAAACTGTTCGATGTAAAAGGATTTAGCAGGATATATGGCACCGTAGGCTACAGGGAAAATTAAGTAAATTAAATTTTTGTTATGAACTGTCCCTTTAAGGTTAAGTTGTTGGTAAGAGAGTGCTTAAATCGCTGCAGCCCTTGAAGACTGATCATTTGTTTCTCTTATGTTCAAGAAATCCCATTGAGAGGCCAGTGTTAAATTGATCCTACTAGCAAATATAGTCTCAGCTTTCAAAGCATGATGTTGCATATTGCAGCATAGTTTTGTCAAAACTAATTAAAAATACATCAATAAGCCACACTGTTGTTGTTTCGTGACTTATTCTCATTATTACCACGAACACGGGCAGTTTATTTTACGTCAGACCCGCATACACTGTCCTGCTGGAGTAAATATTAGCGAACAAAATCTGTGACTGAAAATAGCTCTGGACTAATATGCTGTTTCCTCCTGTTAATGACTCAAGTTTGCTGAAAAACTTGAGGTGTTTTGTGTAATTGGTTTGTTCTCAGCAGGAAAAGCCTGAAATGCTAACGTGCTTTAGAGGGTTTGGTGTTTTTTTTATGGGTTTTGCCTTTAATGGCTAAAATATAGAATATTGACAGGTTTATATTTTAAAGCCAAACGCTGCCACTGAGGTTCGAAACAAATGATAGACTACCCGAAGGCTCTCCATGTACTAGTACAAGTACATTTGATCTTTATTTTTACGTTAGATGAAACCAAAACACATCATGAAAAACGGGCCTGGTTGTCTATTTCTGGAAATCCATTTTTAGATTATGAAGCATTATCCTCCTTTTTTTTTTTTTTTTTTTTTTTTGAGCACTAAATGAAACTGCATGACTTGGGTTTGTGTGGATTTTGTTTTTAAATATCATCTGGCAGGGTTTTCTGTTATGGATAGCTAAGAGTCTCAAAATTAAATAATTTCATAATTAAATATGCTGTTAATTAAATAAAATTGCTTAATGAACCATTGACCAATTAAAATATTGATATTTTATTTTTAACAAAAACATTTTTTTTAAGTAATACTAATAATAATTACATAAATTAAGAATTTCCAATATTTAAAAATATATGTTATGCCTGCTGTGCTGCATTGCTTCATGAATCTATTTCATGGGTCAGCTATCAAAGTTAGGGGACTTTGCCGGGGAATCAAGTGGACACTATGCCTTTTAGTTAATTTAAGTTTCTCAATATCAAGTACAGAGTTTGTATTTGCATACTTTCTAGTTTCTACTTGACAACCACTGTCAGGGGTCCAGATTTGAGGACGGCTCACAGTAACACAGCAGCATCCTTTTATAACATCAGCTTGGCTTCACTGCATAGTTTACTGCCTCTTTTACTATTGACTAATTTTTACAGTGAAAATGGCACATAAGAGATCTAATTACCTGTGTTCTTTTAAAATGTATATACGTTTTTGTAAAGCTTTTAGCAAAATGCTCAACTATAAATGGCCGGGTAATATGAAATTATTTTGAAAGGTCAAACACTGGACTGGAGTACAATGGTATGTTAAATTCAGTGTTTCCGATTAATCAACAGCAGATTCATTAAAAACTTTTTTTTTTTTTTTTTACATAACTCAATGCTCATTGAAGAAAAAAACAAAGAACAATTTATTCATTTTACCTCTAGTAGAAAAACCTTTAACAGACAGCTGGTGTTTAGAATACAGTTGAATAAATAATAAAAAGAGATAATATAATTATTTATGGAGCAGGCTTGTCATCAGAATATCCACATGCAGCGTTAACATCCTAGTCCGGATGTTTGTGCTCCTGGTGAAAAATACTCTTTCCTCCTTGTATTTAAAATATGTTTACTCTCACTTTTTAATTGAAAGTAAACTGTTATAAACAAATATAACACATCTGAACTTAGTGAAATAATGTACTGAGAGCACTCTGGAGAAACATTATGATTAACTCGGCCAAATGTAATTATTGTGGAATAAATAAAACACTGCAATAATCCATACATCACCTGTTAGATGTCATCTGAAAGCCTAGATTATACTCTGTTGTGGCTGTAGACCTGAAGGCCGAGTAGTCATTCCGATTATAGTCCGACATCTGCAGCAA
The DNA here is from genome assembly GCF_000239375.1 of Pundamilia nyererei. Lineage (NCBI taxonomy): Eukaryota > Metazoa > Chordata > Actinopteri > Cichliformes > Cichlidae > Pundamilia > Pundamilia nyererei. The sequence goes on along the minus strand of NW_005187413.1, from coordinate 3,134,848 downwards.
CAGTGCCGCCTGAGGATCGCGCATAATTGCTGCACTGTAAAGTCAATTATCCGCAGATTAGTCTGCGCGATCACATAAAACAGGCCGGCACACGGACCCTCGCACTAACTGTCTAATGATGTAATTTATGACACCAGCACCTGAATGGCCCCTAGCGGACTCACGGACACAGAAAGCATAATTCCCCGGTGAAGTGAATTATATCCCGTGTTCACCCTCCACTGAGAGCTGAGTGAGTGTTTGGGTTGTGAAAACAGTGTGCCAGGGGGAGGCTTTTCTTGGTGGGTATCATGAGGTCTGACCACCTGGTCAGCTGAGAGGCGAGCTGATGAGACCTGATACCTTTGAAAACGCAGCACTTTTGAATAAAGGCTTAGATATTTAAAGATTAAGCCACTAGATTCTGACCTTAAAAAAAGATCCCAAGTGTATTTGATGACACAAACAGTAGTATTTCAAACTTGTCTATACCACTGGGATACCCACTGTATCAGACCGTTATCTGGGAATGGTCTGTCTTTACTTGCTATGCGGTCTTCTGGGTCTGCTGACGAGCTGCAGGGACAGTTGAAATTATTTCATGTTGTACAGGAACCATGAAATAATTTATTAAATAGTGAAACAATTCAACATGTTTTTAATGCACTGATATTTTAATTAATATGAGAAAATTAATGATTTAAAAAAAAAAAGATTATTATTGTATTTTGGCACTTTTGGTTCTCCATACGATGTGTAATTGCCTCGATAACAGGCAAAGGACAAAAACTATCTGTGCAGAGAATTTGTCAGTTTATTAATTGACTGCATTAAGCAATTTACAGTAATAAACTGAGATAGTTTCGCTGTGCATTTCAGTCATAGATGATAGAATTTACCTCATTAAACACACCAGCGCTCTGTCACGGTTTATCCAAATTACACAGACATTGCAACTCAGGATGTATTTGATAGCTTAATCCATCCTCAAATAATCCTCTTGGTGACATAGATGTGCTAGCCCGACTATCCTTCACATACCTGATACTAATGCTGGTGATGAGATTGAATTTTTATCTCTGTCCCCAATGACTAATGCAAGTTAAATGCTCCTGTGGTTGTTGTTAGGCTCCTGTTTTTCAAGAGCTCTCAGGGGTTCTTGGCTTGTTGTTGAGTGTGATATTATGGAACAAATAGTAGGGCTTAATGGTGGTGCAGATGATTTAACTGCCCTCGGGGCGATGAAAAAGGGGGGAAAAATTGTTTCTGTAGGCTACACAGTGTACTGTTGTTATGTAGTTGTTTGGAAGCCTTTATTTTGTGAGATTCCACACGGTGGGGCGATGCAGGCCAAAAATATATGGTATAAAATATCTTATTTGACTACCTGTGTTCCACATGTGCTTTCCGCATTTAAGTATGTTGTTTAATTGCAGCACGGTTCTCCTCAGTCTCCTTCAGGCCCAGCACCGACTGTGTTGTCTGCTCTGCTCTATCAGAGATGCTGTGGCTTTAATCCTTTGCCCACAGGGGACGGCTGACATGGATGTGTGTAAACTGTTGACATGGTGCTGTCTCCTATGCTCTCTGATCAAAGACGGTGCAGCCCTCCTGTTTCACAACCTGCCTTCAAATATGCTCCAAGTCTCACAGACTCCCTGCCTCTCTGTTTCACACTTGTTATTAACCCGTGACTCCCCGTGGTAAATCGCTACATCTGACAAAGACAAAGAAGCTGTTTATGCCTTTCCTTATGTAGCCTCTGTGACCTCCCTCCAAGCAATGAATTTGATTTGGAAAATGGTGTGTATGTAGCTCACGCCTTAGTGGAAACCAATTTTGGAGACAGTAATGCACTGGCTTTAAGTGCAAGAAAAGCTTTGGCTTGAAGTTGTGCTTAGTTTAATTAATCCTCGGTAATGATGCAACTATTAGTAAGAGCTCCGGTTGTCTTAAGTGGCTGGAGGGGTGTGTGTGTGTGTGTGTGTGTGTGTGTGTATCGTGTGTGTGTGTGTTCATTCGATGAGCGGCGATGCTGATCAAGCCAACTACAACTCACTGTCTAAATGTGGTTCGGCTTCAGGACTCCGGGGAGTTCTGCTATTGTTTCAAAGTTTCCTTTAACCTCATGAGAACACTAACAAGTGTGATATTAAATAGCTATTGTTACGACATCCTGATGCAGTGTTGCGTCTTTTAATACAGTAAGAGCCGGGAAATCCTGTCACATTTGTGTTGCAAATTGAGACATTAAAGCTTTATTTTTGTTGTGATTTTTGTGAGAAAATTCATTAAAACAAATCTGATCTGTTTCTCAGTCTTTTGGTAAATAATGCTAGGCAGCTAATGCATAGTTTTTAAAGTGTCCATATTATTTTGTTTTTGAGACCTATCTAAGTCACTATGTTACACATTTGCATAATGCCCACCTTGCGGCTAGTTTGGCTCAACCTCAAAGGATTAGCAGCTGCCTTATAGGCTGCCCCTTTATTTACTTGCCAGAGCCGCTTCTGCTAACTCTAAAACGTCTCTGCCATGAGCGGAGCACGCCAAATGTTCTTTGTTGGCTTCAGTAGCAAATGCAATTGAGTCTTAGTGCACTCTCAGCATCTGAGGAACTGAAGACACAGTGGATTATTTTTTATTTTTGATGCTAATGTCCCCTCAACAAAAGAAAAATTCTAACTGTTGGCATGTTGCGTGGCTCATGGCTTATGTTACAATTGGCTTTGATCGCATACCATGCCCACAGGCCAGAGCTTTGTCTGAAGTGTAATGGTAGTGGACAGTCAGAAATTGTGTCATTTCAGACTGATTTTTATTTAAACCAATAAACAAATACTGGGTGTGGGTTGCTATGTTTTCTTGTCTTTGACTTCTTGCTTTTTTATAACCAGCTTTTCGTTTTTGCATTCACTGGCGTGGCACACATGGACCAGCTAAAAGAGCACAGTTGCCAACAAGGCCAGTTGTGTAATCCAGATCTGTGCTGAAATATCTGGGTTCTTCCTTTGCACTAGCTCTTATACGGCTGAGCGATTCATGGAATTTTCACTTCATTTACGATTATTGTAATAACAAGATCATTTCTTGTGTTGGAAAGCAAGTGCTTTTCTTTACAGTGGTGCACTTCTGCCGCTCCCTGAAAGCCCAACCTGTTTTGTTCAGCTCCAGCCAAGTTGACTTTTTGGGGGGAGAGTCACTTGGTCAACAAGATCCATACAGAAGAATTAAAAGTCATAGGATTTCTGCAGTTCAACCTGTGAAAGGATTATTAATGATAACCTCCAGCCGCCCTTGTCTCCAAATCGGTCAGGGTCTCTCAACCAGCCGCTTTCAGCGGCACGTGACATTTGGCTGTCGGCTTTTGCTCTTCATCTCCCTTCCTGTTGCTGCTCTACAGGCCCCCTGAGGCAAGTGAGTCTGTTGCCTCTGGGCTTCTCTTCACTCCTGCATGCAGCCGCAGAGATCCTGTGGTGTAGGCATGCCGGCGGGGACCGGGAGTCGCTCTTGGGAGATGGACTTTATGGTCAAAAAACACCCTTTAGGCAGGGTTCAGGGGTGGGGCTAGAGTGGCACTGTCCCCAGCCTCCCCCACCACCAGGTTTTTCATGAGAGAGAGACCTTAGAGAGGCTGAAACTAAAATTGTTGAAGAGGTGCTTCAGCAAAGCACTGTTTGAGGGGAAAAGTGTCTGCTTAAAAACCAAAACAAAACAAAAAACCTTTCACAAATGCTGTCTGATGGTCTATTATAGTATCTGTGAACACAGTCAGACCTTGCGCTCAGGTACAGCTTAGGCCCCTGAAGGTTCCTGTCCCTATTACATTATGATGTCATCATGTTACCTAGCAGCAGCCTATGAATAGGCTAAAATTACCCATTTGTAGCATTTATAATTTCATCCAAAAGAAAAAGCTTTATCCAAACATTGTCATTTTATCACTGCCTAACAATCAAATAAAATCCCAGACCAAACGAGACTGGGGATGTACAAGTGAGCAAATGATGCCCACTTTAAGTTGTGATCTAAGTGCTAAATGTTTTTTGTTTTGTTTTTTACTCTTTAGTAAGTGTTGTGTGAGAATGAAGTGATGATTAAACCCACATGAATAGATTTTTTTTGCATTTGAAAAGTGATATTAACGGCTGTTGTGTCCAATTGAATGTAAAGTGGTGAGAACACAATACTCAACATACCAACCAGTTGTACAAAAACTAATACAACATGGATAATCTCAGTGGATTCAGAAAGTATGTTGAAAGAAGTAACAGTAGCTTCTTCCATTTTCAGTCGAGCAGATTGTCGTCTCTGGTTTTGTTTTTAGTTCGCCCTGCTGTTCCTACACAGAAACGATCTGCTCACCCACTTTCTTGCATCTTTGAAGCAACAGCGAACCAGAATTACCACGTCTCCACCTTTTGAAACCTACAGCGGGTTTTGAATCCTTAAAGCAACACAAAACATTCTTATTTTTAGGTGTGCTCATCCCACAATAACTTCAACTAGACAATCTTTTTCCCTCCACCCTAGCCCTCCGGCTGCATCTGTTTTGGAGCATTTCTTTTCCCCAATGAGTTTGGTTGTTGTAGTTTGGGGTTTCATGCTTTAGGGAGCAGATATGCTTAAGAACAATCTGTCCCCCTAACGTTGTTGTACCATTGTGTTTTGAGTGTTTTTGATTTCTTGCTGGTAATTTTCCACAAGTGAAAGACAGTTGTGGCCTGAAAGACATGGGACCAATTGCCTGCACTCCTAGCAATGTGGCAGTCTGAACATTACTGGAGCTTAGCTCAAAAGCTGCTGTGATACTGTTAGATCCATGCATATGTTGTTAGCATAATGACAGTCCAGCCTAATTAGACTGTTTCTTTTCTAGACCACCTGCTACTGTAAAGGGTGTGATTAATGTTAACTGCAAGAGTGTAGGAGGCACCAGAGTGGGTTGTAGGATAAACTTGGTGATGGTGATCATTACCAAACTCAAACGATTAGAGTAGCTGCACTCTGAAACACACATTCAAGGCAGTCTGACCTGATGTGTGTATCAACAGTGATCAACAGTGATCGAAAAAGGTTTTTAGATATCTCAGGCAAAAACACAAAGTAAAACAGTATTTTCAGTGTGTGTGTGTGCGTGTGCCAGTGCGTGTGTGTCTGCCTCTTCAGCGAGGTTCTTATCGCATGTACAGAGTCCCCACTGCATTACTATGTACTTCATCTAACCATGGTAGTCCTTGTTCTGCTCTGGAGCCTCTGTGAGCTTGGATTAATCCAGTTCTGGTTAGTGACCCTCCAGCTCACAGCAGAGGAGAAACAGGACTACCTTCTCCGGCTGTGGTCTAAAACAGTGGAGCTGGAGTCCGTCTGCATGCAACACTTCTTTGGCGAGGTAGCTGAGTTATGTCAAGGACTGCCACAGCGATGATTGGTCAGCCTGCTGACAGGGGACCACAAGACTAGAAAAGCCAGGGATGGACAGTGTGAAAATTTAGTGCACAAATAAGAGCACATTATTCCAGTTCTGTCAAAGAAAAAAATGGAGAAATGCTAAAATGACAGGCCACTTATATTTTGGTGGCATGTAATATTCTTGGGTGGCCAAGTAAATCTCATGCATGGGGGAATACTGGCTTTGCTCTGCCGGTTTATTAATTGTGTTCTTTGTGCTCTATGTGTCCCTCCAACAATATATGTGAGGAAAAAGAAAACGATGTGGTTTTTATCATTTTAGTAATATTGCTGCACACACACAAAAATGCAAGATACGCAGATATGAATACATCTTTGATTGGCTAACATCGACTGACAAGCCTTCTGATTAATATCCATCAAATCGTATTCAAATAGAAAACCAGGAGATTTTTATTGCAATTATCTGTGTTCGGCTGATTATGCGTGAAATCCTTTCAGTAGTTTGTGAACTAGTAAAAATCCAGACTGAATTGCTGCAGGGACAGGAGCTTTGTCATAGTATGTGTTTGCATTGCAAAAGAAATGTTTCTTTTCCCTGTTGAGTTTTCTGACCTGTATCTCTCCCCTCCCACAGTCGCGTCGGGTCACCACACTGGAGGCAACCATTATGGAGGCACAGGCGTAATGAGGGAGAGGAGGACAGTTGAATACCCCTACTGGTCCTATTCAGGTGAACTCTCATTTATGCTCTGGCTGGAGCCTAAGTAGGAGGGGAAATTGCTTACCTTTTCTGCCTTACCCACCATTTTCCATTTTATTTCCTGCTGTTTCGCCATCAAGCTTCCCCCCACCCCCCACCCCCTCCTCGCTTTAGCAAAATGGGTTTAATAAAGCATTTATGATTCATATAATGGCATACCTGTGATGTATGCTTTTAATAAGAGCAATTAAACAAATGCACTCTGGAGTGAACAGCAGTGACATATTGTGGAGCGAGTCTATGTTCAGATTCATAACGGGAAATAATGAGTTAACTATCTCATTTGTAAAAGTATAGATTAGGACTGATGGATGCTGTCAGCAGTACTATGAAAATGTAATTGTTTAATTCCTAACCGCGTTATTGGTGCTTTGCTTTTAATCTAAATAAATGTTTTTGAGAAGACTTGCTTACTCTGTATTGCAATCTCTTAGCTGTTTACCTTAACACATTTGGAAGATGGATGAATATAGCAGCCCTCAGTGAACTGTCTGATGTATACTTTAATGAATGATTCATTCTGTGCACTCTTATGCTTGTAAATAATCTCACAGTTGGGTATAAATTTGCATATCACATCTTTTTGGGTGGTAGTCTTGGAGGAAAGTTTTTCGAGTTATAAACCTGTAAATAAGGAAAGAAGCTGAGCTCAAATAATGTATCAAAATATTTAAAACGGTATGTCACGGTATAATATTTTAAACTATCAGAAGCATATTTTATCAACTTCTAAGCTAAAGCTGTATTTAAATGCTTTAAGAGTTTAATTTTTCCCATTTTCTGGTATCTAAATTTGCTGTAAGGGGAGAAAAAAGTATAAAAGCATTGGGCTCTATGCATTTATAATGGCATGGCTCATTATTTGACTCATCAGCAGCACTTTACAAGACCATGAGTTAATGTATCCGAGTACCTGCTGAGCACTTGGTATTTGTTTTCTTTTTATAGCACGCAACATTTGGCACTGCTTGTAATGGTAAAAGTCTTTAAATTTGCTGTTTATTGGGCTCGGATGCAAAATGTGTGCACAGTTGTATGCAGAGCAGAAGATGTTTTTGTGGTGGTGAATTGATAAGCATATCCAGTTTGTTCCTTCAAAGCATTCATTCTCATTCAGCTGTACACGTCCACACCCCGGCGCAAACATAGCCCTCTGTAGGCCATCAAGCAGCTCCGATGGGAAATAGGGGTTATGTGATTTGATGGAGGGCACTTTACTGGAAGAGCTCAGGAAGGGAGGAGCACTCGGTAAAATCGTATTTACAGGTTCCAAGTTCCAAAAACACCACCTTGCAAATAACTAACTCGGCCCCTCTGCCGGCGGAGTGCATCGTGGCTCTGAAAATGAATATACTGATGGAATATTTTGTCCTCGGCGCTCCAGTTGTGAACCTAGACTCTTGTGGTTTTAGGCAAGAAAATTGTGCAAATAAAAACACAAAAAACAAAAACAAACTGTGGCTACTTTGGAGTCAAGTTTGTTTGGTATTCATGTCACTCCTGATTGTGACCCTCGTCTCTCCCAGTTGTCGAGTAAAGGCAGTGAAAAGAATGCCTGCTTTGACTATCCAAGCGTGATTGCTCTTTCGCCACAAGGTGTGTGGTGCCTGTTTTAGGAGTTCTGGTCACTTCAGAGATGCCATTGTTTTCTGTGCAGCCTACAAAAACAGAAGCCCTGATCACATTTTAACTGATCATATAAACAACTTTGGTTCTTTAATTAGATAATGATGCAACATTATGCCATATACAGTGTTTTTGGCATTGGTCTGCTTTAGCGGTGGGCATTATAGCCTCAAAATTATATCGTGATACTTCTGATTAAGAAAGGAATAAAGAATTAGACTTATTGCTCGCAGCTTACATGCAGCAGCTTTTTTTAAATGTAGGCAAATACAGGGCATTTTCCATCTTTTGACACACTTCCTAGTTTGAAGTGTGAATCTAGTGAAAAGAGGTTCCAGCAGCAGCATTAGTGTGGTGGCAGTGACAGAGCATTATATCCAGTGACACAGCTCAAGTCACATGTAAGCACAAAAGTAGCCTAAAGGATGCTTTCCATGGAAATCTTAAGTACAAATACAACATGACTACTTAACACTTGAGTTACTTTATTGTTAAACTAAACTCTTATATAGTATTGTCACATAATAAAACGGAGAAATATTTTCTACCTGTGATGTTTTTTCTTGGGCCGAGCTTCGCCGCTTAAAGCTTTGCTTTTCACATCAGTAATTTCCATCCACCGTTTGCTCTTCCTGTCATATGGAATGCAACTAGCGAGTGCAGCAAGTGTTGCTTGGTTGACTCATTTGTTTACTTTTGGGTCACACATCACCAGCTGCTAGTGTCTTCTCCTTCATAGCCTGGTCGTGCTTGACGGTGTGCTGCCTTTTTTTTTCCCCCCGCTTCAAGCGCTGAAACGACTTTGTTCCCACTAATGCTGGAAACAATTTTCGTGCATAATTTAAAAAACGACTGCGTTCCTGTGCGAGGTTGTTGAAGTGGCTTCCTTTATAGGTGCGAAATTGTCATCAGAAGGTCTTGCTGTCAGACATGTCTGGGCTTGTCTCATTGTTGCGTGCAAGGCGGCATGAATGCATGGCATCGCCATAGCAACAATACATTTGTATCAGGATCATCATAGACGAGATGATGTGGCACAGCCCTAGCCCACTTAGTATTTTGTGTTTGTGCCAATGTGTAATGGCAGTAGGCTCAGTAAGCCTGGTGGAAAAATCACCTGTAGCAAGGATTAAGTGAGGCGGTACATCACAAATACCTGACATGACTTTAATTTGTACCTTCAGTAATGGCCACACTCCAAATATATGGCATTTGCTGCATGAAATGGTGCTTCTGCTCTTTTCCCCTAAAGGTCAGAGTGTGTGTTTCTTTTTTCCAATGATGTTAGTGGTTGTAATAATTGATTTAGTTTAGATGGTCCACCACTCTTGTAAAACACTGTAACTGTGTCTTGTGCTTCATTGGTATTTCTGTCCTGTCATGCATTCATCGACCAGAATTTGAAATTTGCCTTTTAGCAAATGAAGTGACAAAATACTGATGAGAGTAACCGTTTTTTGCTTCTTTTTGTTTTGGGTCACACATCAATTTTACACTGGTTAAATGTTCAGCGATAGACATGAATAAAAAGCTGAAAAGCCTTAGAACATTTAAGCTTTTTCCAATACTGATATTGTTTGTTTGTTTTCTTCAGGACCAAATGTAAACATGTATTAGTCATGCTAATCAACACATGTCTGCAGTACTTGGATGTAGAAAATGAAAAGTGTCTGCTGCGTGGGTTTAAAGTGAAATCACCAGTTGACCCAAATGATGCGTAACCACATTCTTCCTGTACGGACGTTAACCTGCAGGGAAGCAAGTGCTAGCTGCTGCTAGCAATGCCTGGTAATGGGTAAATTATATTTACAGTGACATTTAAAGTATTTTTGAATGAAAACTGAAATGTTTGTGTTGCCAGTTTGTTTAACCTTGTACACGGAGCACGAGTGATATAGGATTTTTAAGTCAAATGTGAATATTTGATGATTTTATAAAGCTGATATATCGCTCATATTCTTTTTTTCGTTGAGACACAATAACAGATTTCAGTAACATTTGTCATGTGTAGTTGTTTGAGTCGTTACTAACAATCTCAGTGCTATGGATTACTTGTTGCAGACTGCCCTCTGATGGAAACTGTACAATGTCAAAACCCAATAACATAACTGAGGTGTTTCTCCCATCTCTTATCAGCTGCTGTGAATACTGATGACGGCACTTTGCAAATGGCTAATATCAGTTATAAATGAGATGATAATGATTTCTTACTTTTAGGCTATGCAGCTAGTCTGATCCCTCTCCCGCCATCCCCCCTCCCATTTAAAAGACTTATAAATTATTTGCCAGGAACATCTTTTGACCACACCTGAGTCTACACTCCTGTGGGACACAATCTTGATATTCATGCTGAGGTCCTTCTTATTTTCTAATTAGAACATCAGGCTTGGGTTGGCATGCGTCTTTGGTCAATTAAATTCTAGGGCTTTGTTTTTTGACAGTATGTTAGGTATCGTTAATAAACAGCCTGCAGCACCATTGACATACTTCTTTTTATAACTATCTTGCTAAGGTCTCATTTTGATATGCTGTTTGTTCATGGTTGGCAAGAGAAGGGCCGGTAATTGGGTATCTGGGTTTTTCTATGTTGGGATGGTGGCCAAAAAATAAAATAAAACAAATAAGGAAAAAAAAATTATCAAGATAGGCAACTGGCTGACACGATTTGATTTTTGGACATTCATTTCAGGTCCGTGTAGACCACCAGTTCCTACCAGTCAAGACAGCTGGCAGATTGTACAAAAAAATAAAAGGAAAGAACTGAGGGAATACAGAAATGGTCATTACTTGGGGAAGGTAATTAGCGGCTAAGGCTGTGAATGGAGGACAGAGGAGCGTGCCTTAGCAGCTAAATGGTTATTAAAGGCATTTGCTCTGTGCAAGTGAGTGTAAAAAGAAACGCACACAGTCGGGCTAGCCTGAAGCTAGAAGCAACTGCATAGATAGACTAGCACTGTGAGCGAGACACACGAGTACTGAACGTAACCTATAGAGGAGCATTGTGCCACCAGTGTGATTACTTTAGGAGCGAGGGCATTCCAAGAATGTGAAATGATGTTTCTCAGGCCAAAATAAAACCTAGTGATGAAATTTTTTTTTTAAATTTTTGATGATCAGATCTTTTTTCTTTACACTCGCCTGCGTTATCAATAGGACGAGTGACTTTTGCGCAGTTTTTGTTTTTCTCTAAAAAATCTGGCTACACGTGACAGTGATGTGAGTTGGCTTTTAATAATATTCATTATTGCTTCGTATTTTCCATAAGAGGGTGCTAACCCCTTACTTTGTACATATTAGTCTAGTGCATTGAGGAGTGAAGCACATGACACATCACCTTCCTGTGTGCTTGGATTATGAACCTCAGTAAAAGTAGCCTCGAAACCTGCACCCTGAAATTTGATTAAAAGTTATTTAAGGCATGCTGTGAGTGTGTGTGTGTGTGTGTGGGAGGGGGGGTGTTCGTGTAGTGTTCATGGAGGCATTTTTCATAAGAGGGATGATATCATACTCACTGTAAGACTCCCACAGGAACATAGCTATGCATCATTTTTCCCCTTTTTATATCTCTGCAGGTTTTCACATCATCTCTGTTAGTTTCTTTGGCTTCCTTCATCATAAGTTTTATGTTTTTGGCCAATATATGCAGTAGTTTGCTTTTGATTGGTCTCTTGTGGATTTATTGTTCTAGTTTAATTACAGCACAACAGTTGGAGTACCTTAACGTGCATTTGCAGAAGCATTACGCCTGATCCCCTGTAACAGTGTGTAGAATGAGAAACGGAAAAGAAAAACACAGTGAAGAAATACCAGCACTAGATGTTGGGGAAAATTATAGATCAGCGTCCCAAAGAAAATTGTCATCCCCCCCCCTCCGTTGTATTATGAGATTTTCTGTAGTCGCTGAATTATCTCGCATGTCATTTCAGACTGTTGAAGCAGTCGTTGTTAAATTTTTTTTTTTTTTTTAAACGGTCCTTCCATTGATCACTGTAGGAACTTATGATTTTGGTTTGGGGGAAAAAATGACTCTGCAAAATTGGTGAAATTAAAAATGCTGTAAAGGGCACACGCTGAAACCATAATCCTTCAGATGATCTAGTAGTCCACCTCCGCAAATTAATAACATAGCTAAGGGCTCTGCATTTCAGTAATTTTTCACAGTAATAACTTACTAATAGCTCAGTGCTTCATATGAATAGAGCTCCTACTGTCTTTCATGCAGCGGTTATGGATGTTTGGATGAAAGCCACCCCGACAAGCAGTTGTAGCAACTGGAAGAGCCTGGGATTGTCTGATATGTGTGGATTATGTTTCCCCTCAGCCTAACTGTTTTATTCCACTTCACTGAGGTTGCCCATGATCATTAGCAATCTTTCCACTCATGTCTCACATAATGAAGTGAATGAAGTGTCATTTTCAATCAACTGCTATGTTGATCCAACTTAATTAGTACTTTAGAGGATACAGAACAAGATTAGGTAACTCACTGTTCTTGATTGCCAGGGCTGTTTATTTTGGTTTTGAATTAACCCTCTGCTCTGGCACTGCGAGCGATTTGAGTTTCTTAATTTTTTATTTTATTTTTTGGCTTCACCTCTTGAGATGTATTGCGTTATTCCCTCATAGCTAATAAGCAAAAAATTGTTGCCTAGCTTTTAAGATAAACTTGTCAATTGCAAATTACTCTGCCGCTGTATAATTGATCTTACTATAAATAAATCTTTATTAAGACACACATTTGTTTAAACAACACGCCGCAGGATTGATTTTTAGAGCCCAGTGATTGGGCTGGTTTCAAAAATGTGTCTATTCCTCTCCGGTTGCTTAGTTAGGTTAAATGTTAAACCCTGTGATTCATGTAACCTTAAATTGGCTCGGTGCTTTTGAAGGCAGTGCAGTTTTTCTCCTGCGTTTTGACACCCCCTTACAACTGCTGGAGGGAAAAGAGCAATGCCATGTTGTCATGGTGCCCAACAGAAGGAGCTCTGCCTCTTGGAGGTAATGAATCGAGAGGAGGATTGCTCCCAGTAGACTTCCGTGTATAAGAAGCACTTGAGTTTAAAGTAAAGGTCCCTCGCTATATGGATGTTCTATGAGTAGGCATAGAGGGTAATGTACGGGGCATAGCCTTCAGGACGTAATCTTCAGGGATGAAGATGACTTTTTTCCCCCTCCTGCTCTCTCTCATTCCCCGATGAAAGAAGCGGCTCACCATGCTCCAAGTGATGAAACAAGTTTTTCATGATAAATGGAGGTGATTTTCCCCTGATTGTTTTGAATCATGATGTAGAACGAATCATTTTGCTCTCCGAATTAACACAAAAAAATTTGTTTGATCCTTTTTTCCCCCCAAGGATGAAATATTTTGAATGTAAGCTAGAAATTACAGTTAGATTTAATTTCCAATGAAAGTAAAGTCGAATGATATTTTTAGATAGACGCGATGTCGTTTGAGTTTCCAATCAGAATGACTGATATTACAATCCAATATGTTTGTACTAACCATGCAAAAATGTGCATTAGTGAGTCATTACACTTTAAACAGATCTGTCACCTAACTGCTGCGCGCACTCACCCAGAGGCCGCTCACATATTCCAGACTGTTGAAGTGTCCGCGTTGATTCTCCTTGCTTGCTAAACAAAGGAAAGAGTCACACGTCTATAACGCAGGCATTTTAAACGGGATGCCATCCTAACTCTTGCTCGGCTGAGTCGTGTATTTACTGATGCTGCTCGTGATGAATAGTTGGAAGAAGTTTAACTTTTGCCCAATGTGAACGAAGAACGCCGCAGCTGCTGCCTAATCAGCTCGCGACATGAGGGCATCCCGTGAGAGCGCGGTAGCTGCTTGTGCGTGAAGCGTGAAGGAGAAGTTGATCTTTTATGTTAGCAACCACCACGTTGCTTTCGAGCTAGCTTGATTTACCCTAGCTGCCGATCAAAGCTCTGTTAGCTTACAACAATAGCGCCAGGAAAGATTGCTCCCCCACCAAACGTCAGGCATGCCCACTGTCGAGCACTGAAGCTGAACATATGTGCGAATTCTCCCTAAGGGCCTGAGCATGCTCGATCAGCCCTGGTTGGTAGAGTGTGCGCAGACTAATAACTCAAAGAATTGTTATGGGGAAAGAAAAATATTAAATACAAATTAGATCCTGAAGCAACGAGTCAGAGGAGCTTTTATCAGAATTCCAGGATTTGAGGGAAACGCACGGACGGTGTGTGGCTGCATTGTTTTCTAGTTATACGTGCATACTGGTAGCTTCCTGACAAAGATTATTATCCAACGACAAGTGTTGATTGTCCAGAAAAGTAGGAATCAGTTTTCTCTGCTCTTCAGCGCCTCCTCCACTTTTCTCTTTGTTTCCACAGTAGCGACTGCGCTCCTTTACAGTATTCAGTTTGTGAAACGAAAGGTCCTCCTGAACTTTGTTGTGCTCATCCTGTGAGATTCCTTTACTGCCTACCCACAGAGCGACTTGATTAATTTCCTCCTCCTAGGAGTACAGAGAGAGATTCATCTGTCTTACACCCTGCATTTATAGTCGCAGGCATTCTACGTGATGATGGAAGCTTAACACAACATCATCTATATTCCTCCAGTCTTGCTGCTGTGTGTATCAACCTGTAGATGTACCTGCACTCATTTTGAGAGAAAATGAGAGGTGCAAGAACACTAATTATTAAAAATGAATTTTGCGAGGGGACCAAGCTGGCTCATTATTCATCTTGGTTATTGCTAGCAGTTTGGATCAGCCTTCCTGTGCCAGAATTGGTCTATTTGTCTCTGTCAAGGGTGGGCCCTTGACAGATGTGCCAATATGGCTGCCGAAGTTCTGTGCTGGGGGAGAGGCATCTTAATTCTCCATGATGTATCACACTGGCAGCAACCAATTTAGCAGAATTGAGCTCCAAATCATCTTACTTCCCACTGCCTCTGACAATCTGTTTCCTTTTTCTAGATGAGGTAAATATATTAAGAATGGAAATAAATGAGGGATTCCTGCACCCTGAGTTAATGCTGTATGAGTGAGGTTTTGCAGAACTTAATTGCTTGCGTTTATACACGGATATGTCCGGAGAACAGCGTCTTCGGCCGCCACCACCTTGACGCATAAAGCAAAAAGTCCAAAGTCCAACATCTGCGATAAGCGCAGCCAAATTTCCTGGTTTCCTTGTTTAGAGCAGATTGATGCGTTGGACTGACATGTTTGTTGTGTAAACCTAATTAATTAAATTTCAGACGTCACATAGTGTTAGTGTGCCTCGTGGCACTATATTAGGCTTAGTGGGTGGCTCAGGTCCAACTTAATGGATGCGGACATGCTCGGCCTGCTGGGACTGCAATATTGAGGAAGTGTGAGATTGCCAGCCCACAGGTTTCCTCACTAATATGGTTATGCTGATGAGCTAGAATGAGCTAGATTGCGGTTCAGCAAATTTTTAAACTCATAATCATGATGACTTACTTTGTAATGAGCGCACATCCCCCTAGAGGTGAGGAGTTAACTATAGGGGGCAAGGCTATAATAGTGGCATAATGGCACAATTTTGGAAGACGTGTAATGCTTCCCTCGGATTCTAAAACAACGTTTGATTTATGATCATTTGTTCAAGTGCAGTGAGGTATGTTGGCATAAAATTCTACTTAGACCTTCAAACCAGTGAGTAACTGAATGGAAGCAGCTGATGAGGTCTACCACTGCTTCCAGTTCGCTGACTTTCCCTGGCTTGTTAGATTGTTTATGCCGCGCTACTACCTCTACTTTACTGAGTTACACTGATTTCTGTCTAGAGTCTAAATTATAAGGACACTTGCTGTGTAAACATGTAGCCATTGTTGTCCCTGCTTAGCTTGCAGAACAACTCCAAGAGTAATAGCTGCTGAGGATGTGAGCTGAGCACAGAGGGCTGTAGCTCAGAGTGGTTCAGGCCTTTTTTTTTAATACTGTATTTTCTGAGCTAATTGTGCCTGTGGGATGTGCGATATCTTGTTTTGTCTTCTTTTTTTCTGTAATTAAAATGCATGTATGAGATTTTGGTGACTGGGTTAATGTCTGTAATTTTGCTTTATGAATTATAACTACTCTTGTATTGCTGATTCAAGAAAACTAAATATAGTCCCTGAGAAGTGCTGCGATGAAATTCCAACAATCGGTATCATTATCATTCTGCAAACACAAAGACATTTATTTTAATTTAGGGTGACCCAGCTTCATATTCTCACGGTAGCAAGTAGGAGAAAAAAGAAGATCACTCAGGCCTGTCATCCTTTGTCTTGCAGAGTCTCATGACTGATTTAAGCTGGAGCTCATATACCTGCGAGGGATAATAAATAATGTAGATGTATCATGAAATTATTGGAGTAGAAGCTGTTCTTTGCATTGCAAAATGTGTGGTAGTCTAAACCTTTTGTGCAGTACCCAAACATCCTCTCTGATTTCCGCTTATTTTCAGTAGGTTTAAAGCTGAAAGGTGAAAATGATACTCCCGCGGTAAGTAGGGTTTATAAAAGGACCTTTGTTTGAATTGAGGAAAAAAAATAATTCATATGTTGGAGGGGGAGCGAGTGGGCTAATGTCTACACTTTGCTGAGAATATAAATAAAGCCATTTATTTTCACACAATACATTTCAGGAAAAATTCCACTTTAAAACCAGACTGCAAAGGACCAGTTTATCAGTCATCCATGAGAACACGAGCATCTTTAGTGCTATCCATTAGCCACTTTGCTGACGTCACCAATCTTGTATTCATTTGAGTGAGTTGGGACTCACAACAAGATGGACTTCTTATTGATCGCTTAATGCATGTATCTGTGAGGTGTAGTGGAGACGGAATAACTCGAGTCTGTGACGGGGAATAGAGAACTTGTTTTTCCAAACTCTTATTTTGCCTACAGCAACTTTATTTTGAAATGAACGTAGCTGGTTTTCAGCAGCGTTCTCTTCTCCCCGGGAATCAATTTTCTGCCTCTTTATGTGAGTGCCCGCCTCGTTTCTGTTCTTAAATTCCCCTCCCCATCCATCGCTCCTAATGCTGACCACATCTCAGTTCCGAGCAGCACTTTGCTTGTGGGTGCCGTGGGGTAGTAAGGAGGGGGAGACGTGGACTGGATTACGGCTTGATTTAAAATGGCTGCTCGCTGTGCTCAGCTTAACACTCGTCTTGGGATGTGGTCATGTGCAATCTTGGGAGTTTGTGGCCTAATTAGCGGTTTCGGGGTACCCAAGGCTAAAAAACTCCACTGTTGCTCTCTCATCTTCTCTCAGTTTTAATTTCTGCCACTTTTTTTCTCTCCCTCCATCTCTGCATCTACTGACTGACGCACTTGTAACTACACATGGACAGATTTTCTGCTCTGCTGAGCTTTAACTGAAAGGGCACTTGGAGAGAGCCTATCCTGTGCCAAGGCAAATGCCACATTTTGCAAATTTAAATAAAGTGGTCTGGATTCATACCAAAACTTAATGAGTTGCTTAAGCCATGCTCCACAACCCCACCAAGTTTCAGGAAATGTGGTGTGTTAGTTTTTACGAAGGCTTTCTGACACACGCTAAGACAGTAAAACGCTGAAAACCCACCTCTGCCTTAGCTCTCGACCTGGCAAAGGAAAAATCCGGGCAAAGAATGACTGGATCCGTGTGAATAAGCTGAGAAAATAACGGTTCGGCTCTGTGGAGGCTTCTCCGTGCAGCGTGGAGCAGATGAAAACGTGTGTTTAGTTCAGGTCAAACTTTACCGGAGCAAATCGAAAAGATAATTTGGCTAAAGGTGATGTTTACCTGTGCCAAGAAGGTCTTAGAGATGGCCCACCGGTGTCTGTTTTGCTCTGTTACCTAAATATCTCGCAATAATGGCTGAGTTCGCTCGGAGTTTGCTGGATGTATCTCTTTTAGGGAGTTCATGAACCAAAGAGGAAAGCGCTTATTAAAAGTGGAGACTTTGGGTGATTGTCTGGGGAAGGTCACAAACTTTGGCTATAACCAGCCATTCTACTGCATTCATTACCCAGACACCGAAGTAGTAACAGCAGCCTCGGAAAATGTTTAGGAACTGTGGAGCGATTTAAGGCTTCTTCTGTTTTTTTTTTTTTGGCCTTGCTTCTTTCTAAACTAGTACAAATAATTCTTGCCATTACTTAGAGTAACTGTCCTTTACTTTTCTCTTTCGTTTTGACCAGTGAATCTCCCGTGTTTTTGCACATTTATTATTTCTGTTAATACTGGTGGATTAACAGAAGAGGGCATAAGCCTGTAGGAGGTTGTTATACAAGGGTAAACAATGGATCTCAGTCCCAGGCAGCTTGGATACAAGTGATTCGCAGTGCTGATCTCCGCTGTGCGATTAAAGTCAAAATTCCTCACTGTCATTCATGCTTTTCTCTTTTTCTTCCACAATCTATATTGAAACTTTGACTAGTGTTAGAAACGAGTCTTGTTTTTTTCCCCGTACATTTTGCAACGACTCACACTGACTCTAACTGCCAGACATTTTCTGGTTTTCACACCGTAAAAATGGCACTGCATGACCAAAGGCTTAAAATAGGAGCTCTTACAAAATAATACAAGCTGGTGAAATATAATTCCAGATAACATGTCATCTGGAGTGGGGCACTGTGTGGGTGGAGATCTTTCACCTCCACCTGCAGACTGTGGCTAATGGTCTGCTTAGTCCTGACCTCATACTGTGGGGTCATCCCCGATGCACAGACAGGCAGGTAAGTGAGAGGTTTCTGCTTGTCTCACAACCTCTCTCCCCCTGAGAGGCGGCAGCCTCCTTATGCTTGTTCTGGTTTATCGCTGCACAGTGACCCACAGTCATCTCAGCCTCATACCATTTCATCCATGGAATTAGGACCCCGTGGCAGGCATCTACCAGCGCTCCCTCTGCAGTAAGAGTATGCAGGAATGATTATTTAGTGTTTGCTCTGAGGACCGTCACTAACATAAATGCATATAGCACAGATGGCGTGCCACATTAGCGTATCTATATACTTCAGCCTCAGTGCTTCATCTTCATCGCCATTTACTACTACTACTCCTGAAATGCTAATTATCCCTCAGTGTAATTTTGACTGTGATTTGAATACAATCACTCTCTCTTATATTAAAACGTCCATCACACGCAGCTGCAGGGCATTTATGAGTGCTGAGGTTAGCGTCTGCGTTTCCCAGAGTTGGCTGATATGGAACAGTTGCCCTTGGACAAAGCAGAGTAATGTAGCATCACTAATCAGCGTTTCACTTTGCAGCTCTACAGAGGAGATCTGCGTTCTGCTCAACAGAGTGCTCACCACCCTCTCCTGTTTACAATTAGCAGGAGGCTTCCTTACAGTGATGCAGTGTTGGATTGCTTTCAGTGTGCACTGATACACAGAGGGCAAAACCCAGAGAGAAAACACTTGGTCTTTGTGTGGAAAAAAACAACTTAAATGTGCAGGAAAAACAACCATAAAGTGAAGAGGAAAAGGCTTTTAATCATTCGGTTTATTTATTTTAGTTATGCGCTGCCCTACTCTCTCAAACCTACTCATTATCCAGGCAATCATAAGGCTTGTAATCCTTAGCTAAATGACGTAAATTAGCTGGAAGCGTGTTATAAGAAATCTACATAAAGTATGGTACTTCCAAATTCACAATTCACACTAAATTTATAATAAAAAAGCTAAACTCATTTAAATTGCATAGCTAGATGTATAAATACCCTGGGGCTAGAAATGCTGTCAACCTTTCCAGCACAGTTCTTTACAATACGGCATTTAAGCAACCTTTTTTTTTTTTTTTTTTTTTTTTGGCGCCCAGATTATGTTGCTGGTCAGTTTTTAACACCTACGTTAAATTATACACATGAACCTTTGTAAAGCTTGTCATAATGTTAACAATATTTTTTTCCCCCATTTATCTCCTGTTTTGATGAGGTGAATGCACAAGAATAATGAGCATGTCTCTTCTTGGATATATGCTCTTTTAAAAAATGCTTTATTTTACATCGGCACACAGGAGGTTTAATTCTGTGTATTTCACAATAAAGCATCTATCTGGACTTGATGTTACATGTTACACTCATTAGTTTTTGGTACAATGACTTTTTTATTTGTTTTTTATACAACAAATATTTAAACCACAAAGCAAAAAATTGTAACTGAATTAACTTCAGTAGCCAATGTCAACAAAGCATGAGTTTCTGTCACATCCTTGCATTTAACAATATATTGTCTTTATTACAACACAATATAGATGAATTCAAATTGCAATTTACAGTCAATAAATGACATAAAATGGACACGAATGCGTAAAATTGTAACAGCTTCCCACTAGCATGTTGTTATGAAGCACAGAGGTGAGCTAATTCTTGTGCACTGAGCTGCTTTGGAAATAAACAGGCAGACGTTTCACCGATCTCCTCGCTAGTCGTGTTAGTTGTGTAACGCTCACTTTATTCAAGAGTAGGGAAATGTAACCCAGAGTGAGTTTAATCGGCCTCGAGTGTAAATATGGACTGATTATTTTGGGAATTTTTCATGCTGGGGTTAAAGGTTAAGTTAAGTGTGCGGTGTAAATGCTAAGTTTGCAATGATTCATTGTCTTGCATCATCTTTTACTCACACCACACGCTGTAGCACAGCACATCTGAAATGTGTTTGAAGGTACTGTTCTCAGTATCTCTGTGGCATGCCAACAAGCTTGAGTAATGCTTTTGTAATTAATTTAAAAAAAAAAAGTCTAGTATAGTTGGTTACGTGCTGACCATCCACAGATTCTTTCAGAGTGACCAAAGCATTTGTTGGCTTGCTGGCTTTTGGCCAAATTAAAGGGGAAACTGTTAGAGCTTTTGAATTGTAAGGGAAGCTCTTCCTTGCGGGACAGAATGTATTTCTGTCCCTCTCATTCTTTACACAAGGTCCTGGAGATTATTTTTACAGACTAGGGGATGTTGTACTTACGCAGTGGCCAACACCCAAGAACAGGAAGCCACAGTTTCTATGAAAGCCCACGAGATGGAAGCAGATAGCGCCAAGGGAAAACAATATTTTGGCTGGAGCTCATTCTGGTGGCCAATTAGACCCCAATGCCTGTATGATTTAGCACTTCCTCTACCTGCTTTTATGTGTTTGGGGCTGCTGTGTGGAACACAATGACCTCTGATTAAAGATTGAGCTCAGGCTCTGAGACGGCTGTGGCGCCATTCTTATCAGATGCCTTCTTCTCAGAACTCAGCAAGACCACCTGAAATCAATGCATGTATAGTCTCACACTGACGCAGTGAGACAATGAGCATATTTAGATTTTGATTTGAATATTGTCAGTTTTGTAGAAAGCAATTCATGGCGATGGGAATGTTTCTCGGGCTCGTACCCTCGTTAACAGGCCTATTTTTTTTTTTTTTTAAAACCACATTATACTACAGAGAGAATATTTTTATACCTTTTTTTTAAATTTTCTTTTCAATGTCATGCACCAGGTGAGATTGGTGTAATTGTAATTTTGTTGTGCTGCCATAATGACAGAGGTCTTGGATCTTGAATCGACTTTTGGGCTTCATGTAGGCGTCTAATGGACATTCTCGTTTCAATGCTTCGTGTTTATGTGGGGTTTTAAAAGTTATTGCTTTCTATTATTAGTTCTAAAAGGCAGATGAAACTCTAAACTCTGATCTAAATTACCTGAAAATGTATAATATAGTTAATAATTTGAAGCCTAATATCGCTGAACGATTCCGTAGATAAACATTAGCGGCCCTTTGTCTTTCAAAGCACTTAGTGGGGCACATTGTTTTATGGGCAGAGACGAATGCATTGTTTGTCTTTTCCTCCACCCTCTACTGCAGACGCGGGCTGGAGGCGAAGCTGAGATCTTGAATGTTTGGGTGGAGTGAGGGGTATGAGGTCACGCTGCTAATTGCATAATGAGACGTGTCTGGGTTAAGATAATGCTTCAAAGAAACTGTTATGTAACCTAAAAGCAGCACGGACTTAAATTTAGATGAAAACGTGCAGTTTTCCTTTACGGCCGAGTTTACAGATCTCTTAATTTTATTACTTCTGGAAAAACAGTGTCATTTTCTCAGCCATTAAGCCAATCAAATAAAATCTCCCGCTACTGCTCCTCCTCCTAACCTGTCTGCTCCGCAAACAGGCGAAGTCTCCAGATTTTAGTCACACAACACATGTTTTACTGCAAACACAAAGTGGCTCGCTTCAAGGTAAATGAGATTCCAGTGTCTAGTAGTGGTTGGGCCCTCAGTGTTACCTGTCAATTAGTGTCAGTTCCTTTAACATGTCACAGGATGCTAATGGCTCTTTACAAGAAAGCGGAATAAAAAGTACTCATCTGGCTAGGTTGTGTATAGACTTTTCCTGGGTTTTAATTCTCTTTTTGTAATGATCGGATCAATGTGAAATCATGTACGACACGAGTATTTTGTTTTTTATCGCAGAAAGGGGGTGGTGGAAATTTTTTTGCCAGCTTAGTGACTTTCTTGAAAGGTCTATTGACTTACAAGACTCTCTCTCTTTTTTCCTGCCTACTCTTGTGAAGCTGTGGCTTTCTAGACTGTGACTAAAGGGACAGTAGCAGTAAATTCAGTAGACCAATTAAGGGCCAGTCAGTAACATTAATGTGCATTACTTCCAGTCACTGATCTTCAGTGTATGAGGAACCTTCTTATTTGGCTTGATTCTAAATGATTTAATTTGGCAAGTTACTTTTATAAGAGTGAGTTTATTCCAGTGTCAGCGCTGCCCTCAGAATCGCCGCTCTCCAACAGTAACTTTCCCATGGAAAAGGCAGATTGGCCGGACTTACGGTATGAACGGGCTTTCAAAGAGCCCATTCCTATCATAGTTCCATATTATGGGTTCATCACTTTCTAGCTTGTGATTATTACTTCCCTGGGGATAATGCGTTTGACCTGCACTTCTCTCTCTGGAACATTTGGTTTCAGTCCCGCTAATTGGACGCAGGGAAGCCCCCCGCAGGAGAAAAGCTTTTTCTTGACACAGGTTAACTTCATTGCGTGTTTTTTTTTTTTTTTTTTTTTCTTTTTTTTTTCCCCTTTTCTTGTGATGACCATACTGCTTGATCCTTTTCGGATGAGCCAGCAAGCTTGTTCACATTTTAGAAAAGCTGACTGTTCTGAAGAAGGCAAAGCTTTTAAGAAGTCAAGCTAAACCCAAAGCACTCTGTGTCTAATTCAGTGGCAGAAAACTTGTTTGTGCTTGAGGACTGTACAAGAAATTAATTTGGCCTACAACCTCCATGGCAGATGGATAGCAGCAGAGGAAAGCCTTCGGTAGAGTCTGTTAGAGGCATAGTGGTGACTTTGGCTGTAGTTGTCGAGGATGATATATGAATGCTGATCTTCCAGACTTGGCAAGCAGCTACCATGTCGTACCAACCCAAGAAGCAGTCAGAGGAAAGCGTGTGATTGAAACTGAAAGGACAATCTCTTAATGAAACCTATGTCTTATCATGTCAGTCATCGCTAAATTCTAAAGCAACTGGCCTCCTGTTATTTTAAAAATGGGTCAGTATATGACCTGCAGCATAGATAAAAGGCAACTTCAAAATGAATCTTAAGCACTTGTATATGATGGCTAAGTTGGCCATGGATTAATGACCCGCTGGATCTAATGTTTCATTGGATGTTGTTTTTTTTTTTTTCTTGCTAAAATTCCAAATGATGGCAAAACAATTACTGGCTACAGGATCATATGTAGCCCAAGTCCATTTGCTGTTCTGCTACAATAACCAGGAAATAGTTCTTTTTGTAATGCGATGCACAAATGTCTGCATCACATTACAAATCACATTACCACCACCCAATGAAAGGTTTATGCCACAGCTGTACTAGTAATGAGCAAAATCATTGTTTATGGTTTGGTACGGGTTAGACAATGAGTGTGTGAGCTTATCCATGAATTTTCCAATTTACTGTTTTCCAAATAGCAGCAAAAAAGTAAACCACATTAGTTTTAATTGTCAAATGTTATGCTTGATTCATCTCTTACTTTCCAGAAAAGTCCAGTCTGGTGGCTTAAATTTTGTTATTAAAAATATGAATTGAGTTTAGTGAATTGTGTAATTTTAAGTTAAAAAAAAAAAAAAAGTTTTTCACAAATTGAAAAAAATGTTTTCATGACCCAGCGGGCTGATATTTTGTTTAACACGGTATTTTTCAATTTCAAGTGCTAACTTTTGTAATGTGTCCAAGCATGTCTTGATGCATGCTCAATCATCAAAGTAAGGAAATTCCAAAAAGTTGATATTGTTCATTTTGCAGCATTTTCAGTAGGAAATGCATTTTGTCAAACATCCAAGTTAACTCTTCAGTCTCAGCTGACTTGATTACAAATTTTTCTAGCTTTGGTCTTAAGGCAGGGTTGGTAGGCAGCTCAAACGCCACGTTCAGAATGTGTCTTGTATGACGTTTCATCTTCCCTCACTCATGTTCCAATTAGTGAAGCAGTGCAGTCCATAACAGATTACAGGATGAACCCACCCTAAGCACTGACTAAGTGTGTCTGCTCTTGGAACGGTCTTCAATGTACGTATTTTACTTTCAAGGGTCAGTACTGCAGGCAGAAATGTGTGTGTGGGTGTGTCATGTGTTCCCAAGTTTAACCCATTGTGGGCAGTTTGTATGTGGAGGAAGTGGAAAAGCGGGCTCTGTTATCATAACCTGGAACACCACTGAGCCATTGGTTCAGGTATGTGGATGACACCACAGAGCAGACACGATTCCCACAAAGAGCAGGGCGATATGACCAAAAATATTTATCACGATATACATTTGAAAATTTGCGATAACGATATAACTGACGATATAATTGACACTAGACAAAATGCTTTACAACTCCACAACTTTGTTAGTGCTGTTTTTTATGTGCATTAAAGTTATATAAAAATGTAACCGTGCAAATACAAAAGGCATTTCCAGTGGAAATTGGCCGACATAAAAAAAGAGGTTATACACACACAATACGGTAATATGTTGAAGCACAGTACGTATCACTCCGCGAGCCTCCTGCCTACGATAGCCGTAATGCTCCGACAATCCATTAAGCGGTGCGGGTTCGTAGCTTAGCAAAGTCGTACTAAAACATTTGACAGATTTTCGAGCGCCGTGTACCACATAAAATTGTTTCAAGGTCAGTAAACGTTTTTCAAAAAACACGGTAATAACGACGGTCTGCTAGCATGCTCTACCAAAAATAGTGCTTTGTTGTGTATCTGACGGACAAAAGCCAAACCAGTTCCACACCATTAAAGTTGCAGCATTTTTACAAACCAATTCTGGTTAATCCATTTAATTCAACGATCTCGCCCTTCTCATTCTCTGTCGCCACCATGCTTTTTCCGTCATGTGCGTATGAAAACAAAGGCACTGCGCATGCACGTTTTACCCAGATTCTATCGCAATATTTCATTTTCTTGTCATTGCCCAACATTTTACAGGTATTACTGTGAATGGTATGATATGGTCCAGCCCTATTCCCACAGACACAGCAGTCAGGGAACAGAGTAACATCATATCAAAAAATGCCCTGAATAAATGTGGTTATCCCAGTTGGACATTTGTCAAAGCTGGAAAGGCATCTAAAGAATGCTCCAGGCAATCCAGCAGAGAAGGACAACCGCTGCCTAAGCGAAAACCTTTAGTGTGATCCCTTATGTGTGGGAGTATCGGAACAACTGAGACGCTTTTTCTAAAAACACCACATCTCTGTGGCTTTCAAACCCCAAAACATGCTACACCAAAAATTGGTGCACTCCAAGGATCGGGTCTCCCGACACAAACAGAGTAATACAGTGTACGCGGTTAAGTGCCAGGAGGATTGCCGTGAATTATACATCGGGGAAACCAAACAACCTCTGGCTAAGAGGATGGTGGAGCACAGAAGAGCTACCTTATCAGTCCAGGACTCCGCAGTCTTATTACACCTAATGTCCAGTGGCCACTCTTTCAGTATTGAGGATGTAGATATCCTGGATAGGGAGGATCACTGGTTTGAGCAGGGAGTCAAGGAAGCCATTAACTGAGGAGGGGGCCTAAGGGTACATCTTTTACCATCTTACAATGCTGTGATTGCAACTATTTCCTAACATTCTGTGAATGGCACTCTGGGCCATTGATCAGTGGTCATGACAATTTGCATATTAATGATCATAAAATTGAATTCAGCTCATTGTTAGTCAGTGGTGCTAGTTTTTGGTCGTTATGTTAAAGTACTGTTTAGAAGGTTGGAGAAACCTGCAGTCACCTGAAACTGAGTAAGTCATTTGAATGAGTGATGAAATATTTCTCTCACAGAGGGGAAAAAAATGTTTACTGTGTCTGTTAGTTGAATATTTTCAAATGCTTTCTAGGGGGTAGCAGCACAATTTAACTTTGTCTTATCTGCTAAAATGCATTTCTACAGTTAATTAGATCATTTTAAGACTGTAAGTTGTTACTTTTACAGTGTTATTGTTAAAATGTAAATCTATTTAACATGGAAACCAAGTATAGAGTTGAATGAATTATTTATGTGGGCACATACACAATTGAATTTGGTTTATTTCATAATAAAGCTTCTATTACAAGTAAATGTTACATTTCACATTACTTTTATACTTTTTAAAACACTGCATATATTGAACTTACAGAAATCTAATAGCTGTGAACGTATCATGAGAAGGAACCAAACCTGGTATGATTTAATCTGTAATAAAAAATGTAATTGCTTGCTTGCTTAATTTACTTTTATTTGCTTTTTGATTACTTTTTTCTTCCTTTTGACAAGCTTGAAAAAAAAAAATCCTCCTCTGTAGCGTCTGAAGAATCTTAACATTTGAACATTTAAAATTCAGATTAAAATAACGCAGCCCTGTGATGTTCAATTACCAGTTGCAAATGTTGTTGTTGCACTAATCTGTTATAAAACGACTCAACTTTTATATTAGTTTTTTACATGGAGATCTTCAGAGTCTGCATGTACCAACATGTACAACTATCACCTGCATTAAATACGGTGCATGTAAATAGGGCTGTTCGATATAACGATATATATTGGATGACGATATAAAAACGTCTATCGTTTCATTTTATGCTATCGTTTGTTTTGTGGTGTCGTAAAATAAACTGTTTACGGCAATATTTTTTTTTTCATCGTTTTGATGGTCACTGTATTAATTTCTTAAAGTTCTTTCTTTGTCTTATATTAAATATAACCACACTATGGACGGACAAGCGCCTGTTTATATGGGTTGTCGTTAGTAACAATGACGGTAAAACCATCGCGTGGCTCCGCTGTCCGCTTGTTTGTTTTCCACATAAACCTTAAACTTTGAAAGAAAATGGCGACCGTTACAACTTATGTCTAAAAATGTCTCGTTTCATGCATCGGTTAAAACACTCGAATCCAGGTAAAGGATGCCCAGCTGGAAAAACTTCACTCAAGTCGAGCTGCCCGAGATTCACAGAATTGACAGAAAATGTTACATTTTTGTGATTTATATCGTTGTCAGGACGATAAATGTCTTATATCGCGATATGAGATTTTTGTCATATCGCACAGCCCTACATATAAACGCAAAATAAAAATCTGGTGATCATTTGTGAAAATGTAAACTAAAGTTTAAAGATGCATGCTTTGTTGGTGATTCTTTTTTCCCCCTTCTTCCTGGAGGCCCAATTGTTGCCATATTGTATTAGCTTTCTGAGGCTTTAATTCTCCTAGTTGAGCCAGTGCCACTACAGTACTGTGAACAGAGACATTTTTGGTGTACTTGCTTTCCTCTACCTCTTTGTTCATCACAGAATTGACAAGGTCAAGCAAATGCACATTTAATTTGGTGAAGTGTAACTGAAGACTCACTCATGCTTCACCCTCTACATACCCCCACAGTGACCCCCAGACGCCTTTTTTTTTTTTTTTCATTCTCGCCAACTGCACTGATATACAAGTACTAGATCTCACTAAGAAGTGGATATTGGTTGAGAACGCTGAGAAAAATGTTTTAAAAGTGGGTAGGCCGACTGCAATTATTTTCTTGTTTTGCAATTCCTGGGTTGACTGTTCTTATTCACGTATTTCTTCACTTTTCTTTGAAGCATCCCGACGTCCACTGAGGGCATTATGGTTTGTACCTTCATGGTTCACTGATAATTGAGTCGTCTTATGCAGATTAGCCAGTAAAGGATTCTGAAAAGAAACTCCTTTTGAGAGTACAGGAAATAGAAATCTTAATTGTTGCAACTAATGATTCACTTTCATAAACACCTTTCCAGTTACCTGAAAGTTTCCATTATATGTCTGGGTAAGACATCTGTGGACGTATTGAAACTTCTAAGAGTACCAATTTTTATTCATTACATTTCTCTTGTTGAACACCAGCAAAAAGGACTCTGTCTCCGCTTGAAATGTTGTTTCACTGTGGTATAACATTGGTAGTTTTGGCAGCATGACCCCATTTAGACTGGAACAGTCAGTCACCAAAATTGGCTGCCCCAGTTTTGCCAGAATGAGTTTCCTCACTTTGATTGTAGTTGCATGCTGTCTGATACAGTTTCAAATGTATTCAGACTCATTTGCAATCAGAGCTTTATGGTAGATCTTCCCCTCTGTTCTTTCTTTCAAAGAAGCCTCTTGTGTTTTACAATGATACCAAAATCCCACATTGCATAGAAAATAAAGGTGTTAGGCCGAGCCCCACTGTAGCAAATCCAAGAAATGACAATGAACTGCAGACCGTTCCTGGCAGCTTATAGTTGGTGCAGTGGGAGTTTGTATCTTAATTGCTAAACACTCACAATCAGCATCATTCAGTAAACTGAATTGCTTTGTTTTCTTGTTTTTGTTTTTTGCCCCCCACCCTTCCCTCAGTTGTTTCAGCTTTTGCTCTGAACTCGCTCTCTCTTTCCTTCATCACATCACATCCCAGCCATTAGGTCACAGAGCTGCCAGGAAGCATGTAAGGAGATCTGCCTGACACAGGGAAAGTGGAACAAAGGGATAAAGTCTGTCGGTTTGTTTTATGCAAAGGAGCTCCGGCTTAGCAGTTTACTGAAGATAGGACTGTAAAATGCACGTAGTGTGACAGACTAGTGCTTTTTACTTGCCGTGCCTAAAAGTTCATTTTTAATATAGAAACCCTTAAATGCTCTACATCCTCAGCGAGGGCCCCATCCAGGCTTCAAAAGCTATGTATAATTAGATTAACCTCACTGTGAATCAGTATCTTAATTTGAAGGTTAAAAAACAAACAAACATGTGTGTATATATACATGAGCTGTGCTGATGACACCATTCTGTAAATGGCAATATTGAGCAAGTCCATTGGCTGGTCCATAACCTTTTAGGTATTTGGTAATGATATACTTTGTTTTAGCTTCAGTTAGTTTAATATGTTGCCAAAATAATCTAGTTTAACGTGTACACCATGTGCACGATTTTACTGTGTTGGGTCTAATCTCACACAGTACGATATTGCATTAAACAACGTTAATGTTACCACGCCATTATTTTGTGAGGACACAAGAAAAAAAAAGAAATCATCCTTGGCAGCCGTTGTCTGATTAGCGACTCAGTCTGTTCCTTTGGCTTGTCTGAACATCATACAAGCCGTGAGCTCATCGCTTGTCTAACCTGGACATTTGATACTCCTGAGTGCTGCAGCATGTGCGGCTCCACCCTCTGGAGTGTTATCAGCATATTGAAACTGACAGCAGGAGCGTTGTTCGAAATGTTATCCGATGCGCCTGCATTCACTGAACAGATTAGGCAGCACACACATAGGATGATCTTCTTTTGCGCTTCTCCATCTATACAACCGCTGTGACCCTCCTTACTGCTGACACTGTGCCTTCTATCTTCTGGCCATGTTTTGTTGTCAGTGGTACTCATGCATATGGACTGATCGGCGTAGATTTTTGCAAGTGCTAGTGTGCCAATTCTGGGAGGTCTGCCAGCCGGCATACAGCATGCGTGCTTTCACTGCAGGGGACAAAACGGAAATGACAAGGCAATCGCCATTCTGTCAGCATTGCCATGGTAGCACAGGCACGGCTGTTTATCCCAAGGTTAATGGGATGACGCCTGGAACTGAAAGTGCCAGATTGAGAGAAACATGTGCCTGTTTTACTTAAAAACAAGTAGATAGCAGAGAGCAGAGTCACATCACACAGAGCTAAGCCCGGAACAGCTCGGATTAACAAAAATGAGCGAAGAATGTTATAGGCCTCACCCATCTTAATTCTAGCGAAGATTGTAAGTAGCCCGATGAAGGCTTGATTACATAAAATCCATATTTAGAGGTGATGTTTTAGCAGTAAGCCTGCATTTTAACCCATCAGAAAAAAAATGTCGGCATATAGACATTTTAGCATTAAACCTGCAGGAATAAAAATAGTTTTACCTTGGTGAGGCTTTTTCAGCATGTTTCGAGCTGATTGCTGTTCGGCTATTTATTCTTTCTTGTCAGAGGTTTTATTTGCTGCTGTGTGCATTGAATTTTCTGAACCAAGATTACACCTTATAATAACCTATAATCATTAGTTAATTGTTAAGCAGTTATTGCATACAATATGCCCCCTAAGAATGCAGTGTGTTGCAAGTCCCTCAAAGACACCAAACTGCATAAATGAGCCACTTGTCACTCATCACCATCCCTTTTCTTGCAAAGAATTAGAAATAGCTGACTAAAAAAAACATTTTTTTTGATGATTTAGCTGCTACTTTCTTTCTTTCTTTCTTTTTTTTAACCATATGATCACATTTGTGAGCTTTTGTTTTGATACCACTGGGTATTTATTAATTTAGTATCAGTGCAGCATCTGAGCAGCGTCTAGCTTATTCTGTACAACTGAAGAACTTGATATTTCTAACTTGCAACTGGTCTCGAAAAGTCACACAACCATGCTTCTAATCACGCCTGCAGTTACCAGCTGAACTGCCATTTAGTTTCATTCTTTCCCCCTTCTTGAATCCCACGGCGAACTGTAAATGTGAGCGGTGATTCATAGCTGTTGAACCGTGCTGTGATTTTCCGTTTAAGCTGGAGATATTCCTGAGATAGGAGCTTTTACATAAGCGCAAGTCATTTATTTTTGTTTGTCAAATATATGCTCATAAAATCCAGCATACTCATTGAACTACCTGACGGCACAAAAGATTTTCAGTAGAATAAATGTGACATGTAGCATATTGCAGGAGCTCTTCTCACAGAGCCACGTACTCAGTGTAGTTGAAAATACCTATAGTGTGTAATGTTTCAGATAAATCATTTCACCGCATTTTGGAACCAGTACCTTTTTTTAAATTTCTTCACCTCAGCCTTATAGAGAGGCAAGGCTGCAATGAGAAAGGCTTAACCGCTAGGATTATAGTCATTCTGATGGATGGTGATGAGACAGATTAATCGACTGCTGTGTAACCCGCACTTATCTGATTTTAGCACTGCTCCTCCCTTTCTCTTCTTGAAAGGCTGAATTATTTCTCTTGCAGTAAATGGGATGTAATGTTTGTTTCACTGGAAAATTAGCAAAAGATTACACAGTTTTACGCTTCAAATGAAAGAAACCTGTGAAACAACAGTCAATCCAATGTGCTAGTTTAATAACATTTACACCTGAACTTTATGACTGCATATCATATTGCTTACCAACAATAATTCAAAGTTGTTTTTATATTCTGTGACTTACTCATTTTGAAATATGTTATCAAGATCTGTGAAGCCTTGTGGATCTCAGTAACATCTGAAATTTGTTGTCGTTTGAAACGATTCACTAAAGGGGGAGAACGGGAAAGCAAGAGAATGAGGGTTGAAATTGCCCACTGCAGAACCAGAGCAGTTTTTAGGGTGATGGATTTTTTATTTATTTATTTTTTATCTGTAGCTTTGCTAGCCCCCATAGCTCGCTTTTTATCAGTTAGGGAAATGGTAAGCATTCAGAGCAGTTGGAGACATTTCAGACCGCTGTGCCAAAGAAAACATACATTTTCTGCAAACACAAATGAGACTGAAGCAAGTCGTAGCAAACTGTACGACTACCTCAGATGTGTACTTGTGTAATTGTGTGTGTAATGTGTAATTTTATCAGCAACATTGGTAACCAAACAAATTTTCAATCTGAAAACCATTTATAATTACACCTCTGCAGACAACCACAGTTGATTTTAAAATCAAACAGCCAAGCTGTGATTGAACTGTAGATTTTCAGCTTTAACTTAAGAGGTTTAAACAAAATATTGCTGTAAACTATTTAGAAATTGCATGGTACAATTTTCATACATTTCCATTTCCGGCAGCTTAAATGGACAAAATTACACCTTTTAAATGTAGGAATTGTTTTTAATACTTGGATGAAAATTCTCAGCTTTCAGTGACTGTCAGTGAACCTCCTTGAGATGCTCTGTTAGGCTTTCACTGCAGTCACCTTCAGTTGATGGTTGTTTGAACATCTCTCTGCCTTCAACTTGTCTTCACTAACTGAAAAGCGAGCTCTGTTGGGTTGACATCACGTGACTGACTTGGCTGCTGAAGAATATCATGACTTTTTTTTATGCAGTGTCCTTTGGGTCTTATCCATTTACCCTGTGAAGCTCTGTCCAATCAGTTTTTGTAGCTTTTGGATGAATCTGAGCAGAGAGCATAGCCCTGTACACTTCAGAATTCATCCTTCTACTTCTGTTAACAGACTGGTTTTGTTGGCAGTCATGCATGCCAGTGCCATAACATTGCCTCCAATATGATTGACAGATTGATGTGTTATGCTTTCAATCATGAGCTGTTCTTTTGCTTCTTTTCTCTTCCTATCATTCTGAGTTGTCTAAGTCTAATCTGTCCTTCCTGTTCTTGAGTGTAACCAGTGGTTTGCACCTTCTTGGAAGTGATTGTTAGAATTTTGAACGAGATTACCTAATGAAAGGTTGTCTTGATTTAGATTGAGTTAGATGGATTTTCTTTAACCAGTGAAATAATTTCTTGATTCTAAGCATTAGGGTTGTTTTTTTTGTTTTGTTTCATTTTTTTTTAAATGAAGCAATATGAGAATCCAACTGCTTAGTGATCCCGAGGATGTTTTTGCTGTGGCTGCTGTATAAAATCACTTTGAATTGCTAGATATTTGGTGGTTTGCCTTAGTAACAAGCAGCTTTTTACGTTATAGGAAGCAGTTGTTTTATTGTTGATGGGGAATTTAATAGATTACAGAACTTTCATTTAAAAATTTGCTTTTTAAAAAGATTGGTCTCGATACACTTTCCATTTAGATAGCAAGGTAGTAACTACCTTAAAATACAAGTTAAACATGATAAGGGAAAAATGTACATTTTTATATAAAGGCTTAACAAACTTCTGTGCACGTAACATTGTATTGCATCATGGTCGACATTTGCTCCCATTTTATGCAAATCCTTTCGGGATTTATGTTTGGCAAGCAGCTTTCACTTGCTTCATAGTATTACTGGTTTTTCATAATGGAGTCCTCTTTCATTTTATGAAATATTAGACTTGATATTGGTACAAATATATTGGTGAGTCTACAATCATGACTGATAAATATAATCCCGCTCTATAGATGTACTCATTAGTTAGAAATGTAGCTCCAATCCATTTAAATATTTCACTATTATTCAGACCTTATTATTCTATACTCTTGTAGGTGGTCTTGTGAATTTGGTGGACAAATCAAAGATATTTCCTTGATTTTAGTGCACTTTTAAGAACCTGGCCCTTTTTATTTGAGCGATTAATAAAGCAACTTCTCTCTGGATCTGCACACACTTCAAGTGCATATTTGTCCTCTGGTCGATATGTTAAAACACTGATTATTTCCAAATAATCTTAAATGTCACACTATCATTTTAAGAGACTTGAGCGCAGCCAATGAGGCTGTGCTCAAGGTATTTCAATGCAGCAAGCCCTAAAGCCACCCTTGATTCGGCGTCTTCTCATGAAGGGGAGTTCTTATATCTTTTTCATAAGCCTGTAGCAAAGTTGCCCTATGTCTGTGGGGAATGGGATCATGAATATTGTGTTAACCCAGAAAAGTTAAAATCCATGCATGCTTCCTTGTTCCCTTGATCCCCTCAGCTTTTGTTGTTGCATTGGCCAATTGTACCCGAGAAGAGATCAAGGGGACCCCTGTCGGTTGTGGATTATTCCTTTGTAGCGCCGCCACTGTAGGGGATAGAGGATTAGAAAAGTGCAGACAGTGGATGATGATGTTACAGGAAGTTCGTTTTCAGCACACACAGCAGATTAATGGTTAATCTGAAGTATTTTCTGTTGAATATGTTTAAATATTTGTTGTAGGTTCCCCCCCCTATTTTCTTCTATATTTTGCTTTGTTTTAAGGATGGAAGGAGAGATGGGTGCCCATCAATTCTGTGCCCACTGTAGGCTCAATTTCAATTAGTGCAGCACGATGGGATTATGCTTCCTATGGATATGCATATCATATACATAGACAATTAAGACTGGAATTGCCTTTACCCAGATGATGAATTTTCATAATGTTTACATGTTTTCCCTGCAGTGGGAGGGTGGGGTGCGAACAGATTTAGAAGGCACTGCAGCTCAGTGAATATAGCACAGAACTCTTATTGCTGCTGTTCCAGTAATATTGTCAGGGTTTCTATGTGTGTGTCAGAGCCAGTATGCTTAGACAGATGTGATTTCTAGGGGCTAGTGTGCATTGTGCATAATCATCATACATCTTGTGTCTTTTATTTCTGCAGGAAGCCATGGACCTCGAGGCTGGGCAGCCTTATACCCAGAATGTGCCGGAAACAACCAATCACCTGTGGACATTGCAGATGAACAAGCTCAGATTTCTCAGGAGTACCTGAAGCTGGAGCTTGACAAGTTCAACACAGAGTCCTCCAACCAGACCACGATGAAGAACACTGGAAAGACAGGTTTGCAGTAGAGAATTTGTTTATCCCTCATTCGAAAAGCAGTGCAGCAGCAATACCAATCATCTTTAATTTCCACGACTGCTATTTTGAGACATGACATGTGATGGTTACACAGTCAGGGAAAAAACGATTTGAACCCCAGCTGATTTTGTAAGTTTGCCCACTAACAAAGAAATGATCAGTCTATGATTTCAGATGTGGGTTTATTTAAACAATAACCATAAAATCCAGAAAAATGCATTTCAGAAAGGTTATAAATTAATTTGCATTTGCATGAATGAAATAAGTATTTGCAAAACATGCTTTAGTACTTGGTGGAAAAACAATTGTTGGTAATCACAGAGGTCAGACCAGTCTTATAGTTGGTCACAAGTCTTGCACACATCTCGGGGGGATTTTGTCCCACTCCTCTTTGCAGATCCTCTCCAGGTCATTAATGTTTTGTGGCGTGTTTGACAACTCGAACCGTCAGCCCCCTCCACAGATTTTTGATGGGGCAATCGTGGCTCAAGAGTTGGCAGTTTGTCTTGTAATCGGAAGGTTGCCGGTTCGAGTCCCAGCTCCGACAGTCTTGGTTGTTGTGGCAAGACACTTCACCCGTTGCCTACTGGTGGTGGTCAGAGGGCCCGGTGGCGCCAGTGTCCGGCAGCCTTGCCTCTGTCATTGCGCCCCAGGGTGGCGGTGGCTACAATGTAGCTTGCCATCACCAGTGTGTGAATGTGTCTGTGAATGGGTGGATGACTGAATGTAGTGTAAAGCGCTTTGGGGTCCATGGGGACTAAGTAAAGCGCTGTACAAATACAGGCCATTTACCATTTACCATATTAAGGTCTGGGGACTGACTTGGCCACTACAAGACCTTAATATGCTTCTTCTTGAGCCAATCTTTTATTGCCTTGGCCATGTGTCACTGTCATGGTGGAATACTGACCCACGACCCATTTACAATGCCTTGGCTGAGGGAAGGAGGTTCTCACTCAAGAGCTGACATGGCCCCATCCATTCTCTCTTTGATGTGGTGCAGTTGTCCTGTCCCCTTGGCAGAAAAACACCCCCAAAGCACAATGTTTCCACCTCCGTGTTCGACGGTGGGTACTGTGTTCTTGGAGTCATATGCAGCTTTCTTCCTCCTCCAAACACAGCAAGTTGAGTTGAGGCCAAAATAGCTCGATTTTGGTCTCATCTGACCACAACAATTTCACCCAGTCCTCCTCTGAATGATCAAGATGTTCAGTGGAAAACTTCAAACAGGCTTGTACACGTGCTTTGTTGAGCAGGGGGACTGTGCGGGCACTGCACGATTTCAGTCCTTCTCGGCGTAGTGTGTTGGTGACTATGGTCCCAGCAACCTTGAGCCCATTCCAGCCTTGCGTTGGTTCACAATCTTGTCCCTGACATGCTTGGAATGCTCTCTGGCCTTGGCCATGGTGCAGAGTTTGGAATCTAGATAGAATGATTGCTTCTATGGACTGCTGTCTTTTATACAGGTAACGAGTTGCGAAGGTTCCCAATGTCAGCTCGTTACCTGTACAAAATACACCTGGGAGCCATAAATCTTGCTGATTGATCAAATACTTATTTTGTTCAACTTTTTGAAATGCATTTATCTGAATTTTTTTTTTGGGGGGGGGTATTGTTCCTGTCGCTCACTGTTCAAATAAACCTTCCATTGAAATTCTAGACTGACCTACAAAATCAGCTGGAGTTGAAATAATTGAATCCCTAACTATATACAGTGGCTTGCAGATTTTGGTACCCTTGGTTAAAATTTCTCTTCCCGTGAATACACAAAGTGAGTAATAGATGACCTGATTTTCAAACCAGATACATTTCTTTGATAATTTGAGCAGGATTATTTACCGTAATTGTCGGGCTATAAGCCGCTACTTTTTGCACAAGCTTTGGACCCTGCGGCTTTTAGTCAGGTGCGGTTTTTCTATGGATTGTCCATGATTTTTGTCATATCGTAAGACGATTTGTTTTGTTTGTTCCGCTGTTGTACGGCACTACGTTGCCTGGCGGAAGGGCATGTGATCAGACACACAGTATCGGGGTTCAAGAGTAGTATGTTGGTCACGTGTCCATCCGCCAGGCAACATAGTGCCGTACAAGTAGCGTGAAAAACAAACTTCAAAGTAGCGCTACACGTTCAGCCGGAGGCGTGGATGACAAGCGGCGATAAACTTGCGAAAAGCAAGTTATGCTCAACTCCACCGGTGGAATCTGACAGCGTGGAAAAGTGTGAAAACATCCACGATCACCAACGGATTTTGAAGGGCTGGACTGCTGCATGATGGAAAGGAGGACACCGCCACGGCCCTTCAGAGGGTGTTCGACTCTGACACTGACAACGAGGATTTCTTTGGTTTTGAAAGTGACAACGAAGGAAAGAAGCGGAGAGTGGATGACGAAGCCATCCTGACCCTGTTCGTATCCGACACTGGAGGAGAGGACTTTGGTGGTTTTAGTGCGCAGGAAGATGGTGGTGAATGACTGACTTTTCTTCTTGTTAAAGCCGTGTCACTGCACCTGAGCCTAAAAGGTAGTCTGAATCTATTTTTCTGGTGTGCTGTAGGTTATTGTTATGTACTGCATTTGTTACTCATTTATAAATCACAGTACATGTTTCGTACTTGTAATTACCGCTACTTGTACATATACCTAAAAAGTTATGCAAACTTGTTTTTCAAAATATTAATAAAAGTGATGTCTCCAAACAGCCATCTCTTTCCTGACAATTCCCTTTGTGCATATTCTCTTACATATGATAAGTCAACATTGAAACACCTGTGGCTTTTGGTCAGGTGCGGCTAATGTATGTACAAAACAGGATTTTCCCCTGATTTTAGCTTGTGCGGCTAATATTCAGGTGCGCTTTGTAGTCCGGGAAATACGGTAATGATTTCCATCATCTATTGTTCAAAATAGAGGAGAAACATGAACCTGAAGCATGAGACTGAGCATGGTCAGCTCTTAGTAACACCCCTTCTGGCAAGTATCGTAGTTTGTAAACACATTTTTCAGCCAGCTTAGAGTCTTTCATTTTAGGTGTGCTTTTTCAACCCTTTTCTTTACAAAAGTTCTGTGAGAGTCTTTGACCGTCTTTTCTTTTGTGATCCACAGTTGGGGTGGCTGTCAGGGCCTGTGCTTCTTGAGATACTCCACTGCGGATTTTAAAGTGTGTTTAGGATCATTATCCTGTTGTAGAAGCCATCCTCTTTCCTACTACAGCATCTATACAGATGGTCTCATGTTTGCTTGCAGAATTTGCTGGTATTTCATTGAATCCATTCTTCTCTCTACCACCGAAATGTTTCCCGTGCCACTGGCTGAAACACAAGCCAAAAGTATGATCGATCTATCCCCTTGCTTAGCAGTTGCTACTGTAGTGCATTTTTTTATGAAATCCTGCACAAAACAGCTTTGCTTATTGCAGCCTCAAAAAGATTTTTTTTTTCTTTGCTTTTAGCTGTTTAGCTGTTTATTTGCAGATTTCCAAAGCTGACTTTTCTGATAATGATGCATGAAAGTTTATTTTTCCCACCTGACATTTCCATAAAGCTCACATTCTTATAGCAGTTCTTTGGGGGGGGGGGGAGTTTTCTGAACTTATATTGACCCTACGGTTCCTGTTCACTGCTATTTCTTAATTATATCATGAACTGAGGAAGTGGCTACATGAAAACCCTTTGTTTCTTTCCTTCTCCTGCTTTGTGGAGGATTTTAGCTTTTAGCATACTAAAACGCTGCTTGGAGGAGCCAATTGCTTCTGATTGTTGGGACAAGGTTTGAAGAGTCGCTGTATAGTTAAAGCTTTGATATTTAAATCACCTGGCCTTTCCTAAGGATGATTGTGAAAAAGCCAAATCCCTAAAAAGCTAATTTATCTCCGAGACCTTGATAAAAGATATCGGAGAGCTCAAATCTCTCAGGGTGTAGAGACGGTTATGTGGGGCTCTATTTTTTTCTCTCTCCTGTGCTTAAAAAAATGCAAATTATCTTTTACTTTACAGTATGTGGAAATCATTCATCTTCTACTCACTTAGCTCTTTGCAGTAATGGGAATTACTGACCAGGGAAACCCAGAGTTTTCCATACTACGGTTATATTATACAACATGACTTAAGATTGCTTTAATGTGTTTTATCTGTAGTTGTTTATGACCATTGGGAGTAATGCTACTCTCATACAGCAGGAAAATCCTCATCTGGAAATATGGGACTCTGATTTGCAGGATCATTGTAATCATGTAGCTTCACTTTGCATGTAATCACTAGATTAGTCAAAATGTGGTCATTATGTTTGGAAACTGCTTTAAAATATAATTTCACTGATGTGATGCAAGACTGAAGTTATCCAATATGATATCAAAATGTAAATCTTTAAGTGATTAAAAAAAATTGCATATGAACATGTTAAACACAGGAATTTAAGCACGTGGATTTCAGAGATTTTATACTTGAAATGTCAAATTTCAAACCACAGCAGCACAAACACTGAAATTACGCGCAGTAGTATCTGCCAAGATTTCTGTACATCTATCAGTGGATCCAGAGATTTCTTTGTTATTGGCTCTACTGTCCTCCTCTGCTCTGCTCATTCTCTTTGTGTTCAGTGCCTTGTTTACAGATGCATTTTGAAGTTTACTTGTTGACTGCTACTTCAAACCGTGAACTTAATTTTTTTTTTTATCCCCCCACTGAGCAAATCCGTGGACCACTGGTGTGAAAACCTTGACCCTAATTGATATCTGTGCTTTTGGCACGGTTTCTCTCTGCGAGTAATGTCATCCTTTGCATTTGATCATAATGAGAGTTTTTAGCCTCCATGACAACCAAGGCCACTGACACAGCCGAGCAGTGCTGCGGGGTGCTTATTTACAAAAATGGAACTAACACGGCTGGGTGCAATTTTTGGACGTTTACAGTACAAAGGGTATTTTGCATTGTTAAAGCACTGTCCAAATCAGGAACATGAAACTATACTGCCACAGAATATTACAGTGCAAAAGCTAGTTAGATGAGGTCTACTTAATTTTATTTTATTTTTTAGCAAATTCATGTCATTGTCTCATGAAATGTGATTTAATCAGTTTCACTTGAATGGAGGTTTTTGGATTTTTAGTGAGAGGACAGGTTGACTTGACTGATGAATTACTGAAAATATTACATTTCCAAGATGAAATATAGATATAGTACTATGCCGGTATCTAAAGCCACTCATTTCTTTATATTTTGTTTTCAAGGCACCACACTCTTGTATTATTTATTTATTTTTTAAAATAGTCTCATCAATAGACTTTCTGAAGGTCTTTGAAAAGATAGTCAAGTTCCAAAGAAAAAGTTTCACTCATTTTCAGTAGAGTCCTTGTTCCTGACCATATTAAGAGGACTGTGGTTTTTTTCTTGTTTTTTTTTGTTTGTTAAGCCACTTAACAGTGACCCATGAAGCACTCAAACATAAAACCCCCCACCTGACTCAATGGATGAACAAGTGTTGTGTTTACACATAACAGAAAACTTAGCAAAGAACCAATTTTAAATTATATCTTCTCTTCGTTACTGTTTTTTGTCTCATAAATTGTATTTACATTTACCACATTTTTGAATAATTGCTGCACCAATTTCCTATTAATCCAAATTTAAAGAAATGAAGAGCAGCTCAAGACTTTTGAATAGCACTGTACATGATTTTTCTTTTGAAATGTGTGAAAATCAGATTTGTATGGATGGAGGTATAGATTTCTTTCAACCCTAAAATATATATATATAGAGAGAGGGATAAATAAATAAAAGAGAAGCTCAGAACATGTTTAAAATCAGTGTGTAAACTTTTATTAGCTTCTCA
Source organism: Pundamilia nyererei (assembly GCF_000239375.1). Classification (NCBI taxonomy): domain Eukaryota; kingdom Metazoa; phylum Chordata; class Actinopteri; order Cichliformes; family Cichlidae; genus Pundamilia; species Pundamilia nyererei. Next base: position 3,094,316 of record NW_005187413.1, on the reverse strand, counting down.
GAGGCCTTGAAATCATCACTTGAAATATTTTCACAGGGTGAGGTTGTTAATACTTTATTGATCCAACTATTCAACAAAGCTGTGCATGAAGATTACTTTTTGGCCTTCACATTCATCATCTTTTGTTTTCCACATCATTACTTGTTGCATCCTTGATTTGATGTTTACTTGGTCTAGCTCAGTCAACAGAATAGCAGGAATACAATCTTTTGTTCTTTTGATGGTTCTCAATTCAGCCTATGCCTGAGATGACAAAGTTTATCAAGTGCATTGATTGTAATGGTGCTGTGGGTCTTGGTTTCTTGTTATTGCCACTAACTCATCTTAATAAGTAGAGCGGTCCTTTATTCCTGACCTGTGTCAAATGTTAGTATGTTTTGTATCCCTTCTCCGCTTGGCTGCAATATGACATTTCTTTTTGCCTGTTAGATTATCACAGTTTTTATTCGAGGCTCTTCAGTTTTCAAGGTCTGCTTCAAAAGACTAAAGCAGGAGGTAGCATTATTGTCAAATCATTAGTCTCAGTGGTATGACCTTCAGTCAAAAGTGCATTACCATATGGCCATTTTGTGTGAATAAGTGATGTTTAA
>NW_005187413.1:3044700-3092764 GCF_000239375.1 Pundamilia nyererei | reverse complement strand
ACATTGGCAAAGGTCTGCAAATAGTCACCATCAAATTCAGCCTGTACCAATGAGCACGATTTGTCTGACACATCTCCTTGCAATCGGGGATTGGACTCAACTGGTCGCAGCTAGTTGTGTTCTGGTCATATTCCAAGATAAAAGCAAGACTGACTGACTGTCAATTTGCTGTGAAATCACCATCCTGCAGCAACTATTCCACTACCTGTAGAGGAATTTCAGTTTCAGATCTTCCGATCTGGCTTGAGTCTGTTTTTAAGTAGGTAATGTGAATTTCTGTATGTGTAGTTGGCAATGCATTTGGAACAGACTGCTACAGATTTGCGATTTTTAGCTGATTTATCACATTTAATAGCTGCATTATCACAAACAGTTAGCGTAATTTTGGCCGTGCTGCAGTCTTCAACTGCTTTTTGTGAACGAAGGTGAGATTGGCAAACTTTTTTTTGCTATGTTCTCATGAAGGTTAAGATGTTCTAAATCATCATTTTGATCCGTGATAACCTCTTTACATTTCCCTTTTTGTCATCCTAGTTGTTGATATCATGAATTATAACCACATTAGGTCTATACACCAAGTCTGCTCCATCTCTGTCCATGCGAAGACATCCTGAAGTTGGAGCGTTTTCAAATTGGCCAAACTTGTTTTATTTTCCCTCTAAAAGAAATATCTTGTTCTCAGGAGCCGATTGTTCCACCATGTTCATCAGCTAGCCGCTAACTGTTCCTGTCATTTGGAGCTGAGCTGGTGGAGTGTAGTATGTTTCACAGTGTTTTTGCTGAAAGCAGTTGCCTGCTGATGCTGAAAACTGAACAAAACATTAAAGTCTCAAGAATGAAAGCTAAACAAAAGCTGACACTTTGTATAGAGCTCTGTGAAGGGAAAGGCAGCTGCAGATTTCACGCACGTTTGTCATTTTTATTGACTCTTCATGTTGTCATGTTTGGCTTTTGTGTTATTTGACACATTATAATTGATTTAATGGCACAAATACCTTAAGTTTTGAAATTGGCGTTTAAAATCCAATACTTGTGCAAAGTATTCGAGCAATTTTAGCATTTTTCTCGAGATCGATGGCCCGACTCTTTCGAGCGTTGCGTTTTTCAACCCATCATCGCCACCAGGAGGTGCTGCAATCAAAGTGCCGAGTTCCTCCAGGGAGTGGCTTTAACGTTACACTATTTAAAAGTCAGTGTTGTAATTAAGAAGTGAGTGAATAGATCTTAAAAGTTCATTGCGATTGATTTCATGGCATTCCCTTGTGCCTTGACCTGCTTTGAGATCGGGCTGATTGGCTGCCATTCAAGCAGTATTCCTCAACAAAACATTTCTCAGTAAAATTTCAAACAACTCCCAACCAAATTCATGGGGAATCGGAAGGCCCCAGAGACATTTGCATTGATCAAGGATTTACTTTCACACACACTCCCCTTCTTTCACAGGCTGTGATTCAAGGTCTTTTTGGCTTAGCTTCTAATTCCTCCTCTGCTGTTGGAGGGTTCAAACACACGCAGGGCCGCATTTTTAATGAAACTCCCAAGGCCAGCCAGCAACCCCTTTTCTTGGCTTTCTTCTGTTGCACACAGGATTACACTACTTCAACAACGGCAGTAACAGGGATTTATTACCATCTATGTAAATGTTTTTTGCGGTTTTGCAAAGCAGTTGCACAATTATGATAATGCCGTGGGTAGTTATTTCCTGTGCAGATTGATCCTTCACTTTGACCTGATGCTTTCAGTCTTGGAAATCTCCGGCATCATTTCTTCTCCTTCATGCTGTGGGCCTTCAGCTTAAGCGGCACTGGCACGTTAATGCTGCTGGCAGATTCTTTCTTGCCTCACGACAGGGGCTCGGATCATCCCTCATCACACAATGTTCTCCTCTCTTCAGATCATCTTGTCTCTTGGTTCTTTTTCTCAAGATCTCGTACTCATTTTCTTCCTGCTACCTGTCACTGGTCTGTTTGACTTACTTTGATTCCATTCATTCGCTCAGGACAACTTGTTCGCCATGTTATCTGTTTACTGACAGTCTGTGTTTGCTTGTTCAGATGCTCATCCTCCTAGTTTGCTTTGTGAAATGATTAAAAGTGGGCTTTTCTTATTCACAGGCTGACTAAATCCTCTGTAACTAGAGGGATCAACTGACGGAGCACCAGGTCTAATCTGGCTAATGATGTCAAACATAGATGTGGTAAAGGGTTGTAGAAGCATTAGCATATAACCTCAGCCAGGACAGTGGGAGGGATGATAATCTGCTGTGCCATGGTGTTTCAGATGCTGTGGAAATTTAACACAGCTTGAACTCAACATTACACGATCTTTCTGAGTGTAACAGCGGGCAGATAGTCTGAATTTTTAAGGTGAATCCCAGTAGCTGTGGATGCATGAAAACATAAGAACATTTTTTTACTTCTGAAGATGGGTTGCAGATCTTCCACTCGCACCTCATCCTTTGAGTTACATATTTAAAGTTTCCATTGATGTGTAAGGTTATAATCTGAGCAATCTGTACTTTCCAGTCACTTCATTAGGTTCATTTTCTTCTGTAAGGTCTTTACCTCACAATATAAGGTGCCTTGAGACGACTGTAATTTGGTGCCATATGAATAAAATTGAATTGAATGAATCAGCCAATCACACATCTGCAGCTCAATGCATTTAGGCATGTGGACATGGAGATGATGACCTGCTGAACATTAAACTGTGCAGAATGAGGAAGAAAGGTGATTTAAGTCACTTTAAATTCATCATGGTTGTTGGTGGTAGATGGGGTGGTCTGACTATTTCTAGAGTTTACAGAAAATGGTGCGAAAAAGAGAAAATATCCAGTGAGCGGCAGGTATTGGTTTGAAAATGGCTTGCTGATGCCAGAGGTCAGAGGAGAATGGACGGGCTGCTTCAAGCTGAAAGGACGGTAACAGCAACTCAAATAACCAGTCATAACAACCAGGGTATGCAGAAGAGCGTCTCTGCGAATATGAAACTGAGGCTACAATTTGTACATGCTCACCAAAATTGGACAATAGAAAATAGGAAAAACGTTGATGATGTAACATTTGGATGGTGGGGTCAGAATGCGGCATAAACGACATAAAAGCATGGATCGAGGCTGAGGACGATGGTGTAATAGTGTGTGGGAGGTTTTCTTGGCACATGTTTCCGGACCCTTGGTACCAACTGAACATGATGTAAACACTTACCTGAGTATTGTTGGTAACTGTGTTCATGACCTTGCATTCAGCAGGATAAAACGGCATTCACCAAGTTTAAATGATCTCACACTAGTTTCTTGAACATGAACATCACTGTCCACAAATGCCATCCACAATCGCCAGATCTCAATCTGACAGAGCACCTTTGAGATTTGGCGGAACAAAGGATTCATGGATGTGGCTCCAACAAATCTACAGCAACTGTGTCACATGACCTTATTGACAAGTAGTTTGTTAAAAGGTGTAGAATTTCCACATTGAAAATTTTTGATGGGCTGCCCGTGTGAGACTTTTGATACAACCAGCTTTCTTTTTTCTCTCTCTCAAATACCAACATGGTCCATAAGTATCAGTTTTTGAGTATGATATTCTCGATGTTTAAGTAATTTTCTACATAGTTTAACTTTGCATAAAGTTCTCAAGCTGGAAATATTTTAATACTGCTTCATTTTCTGTCTCTTAGGCTTTTGATACTCAGTTCAGAGAACTGAGGCAAAAAAAAAATGTCTGTATTGAATACCGCTGTGAGTTAATTACATCCTGCATGAAAACCCTGATAGAAATGGCAGGCTTGTAGGGAATGTGCTAGTTCATTCTGCAATAAAATCACAAGTTCAGATGTAAATTCAAAGAGGTAGCAGCAACATTCAGATGAGCTTCTAGAAATAGATTAGCTGTTTTTTTTTTTTTTTTTTTTTTTTTTTTTTTTTTTGGGGGGGGGGAGGCAAATATATAATCGTAGACCTGTTAAAGTCACATCAATGTATGTAAGCTAATTAAATTCTTTTACTTAAATAGTATTGTAATGAACTTATCTAATATAGAACGATTTAAAACGCTACAAAAAGCTTAATTTTCCCCACAAAATGTAATTAAAGTTTGCTTGCAGAAACTGTTTATAATCCTTTGAGAGAGAATGCAATAATGGCTGCTATTAAGAAAAGGCAATGGCATTAAAGCCTTGTGAAAAGCTAGCGCATGGAAGAAGCTCACAATGCGAGAGAAGGCTGTTGTGTCTTTTAGCGAGTCATGCAACAACTTAAAGAAACTCTGGCTTTTACTTTTAAAGCGGCGTCTTGGAGTCGATTAGTGGAATGTCGAGGTCAGCGGAGGCGGCTGGTGCAAGCTTTCTCTTAGATGCGTCATTGTGATCATTGCTCATCTGCTCACCACCGAATTCTGCAGATTCATTTATGAATCATTCTATAGAGGCAGAGTTTTTTCTTATTAATCTGCATACACACAATGCTCAATGGAAAAACAAGTTTTTGTTTATTAGCATGGAGTTGCATAGTATTTAGATAATTAATCATAGGGTTGATTTTTTATTTTTTATTTTTTATTTTTATTTTTTGCTTTAAGTAGCAGTGTTCTTGGAATGATTGTACAAGGTTGGCAGACTTTTTTCTTTTGCAATTTTTTCTCATTCTTCTTGGCACAATTGATAAAGCTCAACAATGCTGGAGGGGCAGCATCGATGCACTGCTGTTCTTTCTACTGATGCTTTGGCAGGTTAATGTTTGAGATCTAGCTGGGTACAACTTTTTCTAGAGCTTTCGCTCGGTCCGAGATCACGACTGCTTCTGGAAACGATTTTCACTTAAGATTGCTGCATATATCTTTACTTCCATCCTGATTAGTCTCCCGCTCCTTGCACGATCCTGTCACCACCGTGTTTGACTGTAGGGAATGTATTAATGAGGCGGTGCTCAGTGCCTGGCTTCTTCCGTGCACGTTGGGAGTTCAGTCTACCTTTTAGTGAAGTATGGATTCCTTCTGGCCACTTTACCATTAATGCCTGATTAGCTGAGTGCTGCACTGATGGTTGTTGTTCATTAAGGTTCTCCAGTCTGCACAAAAGAGTTACTGTTGTGTTCCTGTTAGCCTGCAAAACTCGCACTGAGGATGACTGGTGGCTGCAAAACTTGAAGATGATTTGAGGATACAGAGCTCTGTGACACTTTCACTGCTGCAGAAATATGATGTCTTTCTCTAGATCTGTACCTTTTCACAATCCTGTCAAACCTGTGGAGTTCTCCTACCCTCAATTATTTGTTTTCATTCTTATACATCCATTTCATTATGGCACACTGTATAGAGCGGTGTCTACACTTGCTAATTATGTTAAGGAAATTGAAAATTTCATTCTTATATCTTTAATATTTTAAAAATAGTCTCAAAATGTGTTTTTTGTGTAATAAATTTGAAATTGTGGAAAATGTGAAAGGGTCTGAACACTAATAAATGCATTACAGGTCTTACAAAAACAAATCATGACAATTTATGAGCTGACTGTTAGAAAATGTCTCCTGCATCAGTCACTCCCCAAAGGATTAAGATACTTTGAGGTTTTTACATTTCTTATTGCCAGATAATTTAGTTTAGTTTTTAATGAATATATATATTTTTAGTTTAATTATTTCAGAATAAGTCTGCAGTCTACGCAGCTTAGTTAATCCGTTTAATAAATGCAAGTTGTAGAAAAGAATTGTTGAGTTTGGACAGTTCATCCGAGCATTAATCATTAAAGCAAATCACAGCTACTTAGCTACTCTTTGCAAGTTTGATTTGTCACATTGGTCTCGCCACTGAGTTAGTTGTCATTGGGGGAAAAAATAAAATAAAAGACAAATCAGGATTCGGGTAATAATAATAGGCACAGAAATTATTTTTCTTACTTTAGACTGCCCATCTGAGCTTCTGTAGACCATGTTCTTTGATGAGTAATCTGCTTTGCCCTGCCTTAACACAAGTGTGCTTATTTTCTTCCCTTGTTTGATTCGATTCTCTCTTTTTTTTTTTTCTTTCTACCTCTTTTCTTTTTTTCTCCAGTTGCTATACTCCTGAAGGATGAGTACTTTGTAGCTGGGGCTGGACTGCCAGGGCGCTTTAAGGCTGAGAAGATGGAGTTTCACTGGGGCCAGAGTAATGGATCAGCAGGCTCAGAACACAGCATAAATGGCAGAAGGTTCCCTGTAGAGGTAAAATGCCATGTTGCTACCATGCAATCTGATAAATGTGCGATATGGAGTGTTGAAGGTCAACAATGAATGTTGGAGAGAGATTAGTGAATTCAAGTTTATGCTTGAACTATTTTTATAGCATTTTTTTTTTATCCATAAACACCAGCATCTAAGTCGTCCCGTCCCCCGTCCCCCCCCATTTATCCAAATTATTTATGACAAAGATTTGGTGGTAGTTTAAAAAAATGTGCAGGTATTTCTGTCATAAGCCTTTGTACTGAGCTAAGGGAACATATTGATGCACAAAAACATTAGTTTTCAAGTCAAGACACGGTACTAGTTTGAGGCAGATCATTGGATCAAAGTAAATCCTCTTCATATTTTAAAGTAAATTCTGGATCCAAGGAAAATGAGAAACAGTGCATCGTCTTTAGTTTGCATTTATTTAAATGATCTTTTGCTAGCTGCCACATTGCTACAGATTGTCTTCACACGTCTACTAGAAAATAGCCGTATGCCATAATTGGTGAGAAAGTACCCCTGATGATAGAAATCTGTCTTGCCTCATTTTGACAGCCTATGACATTTGTAATACAGAAAGGCTTTTTAATAAATTGGGATTATGTTGTTCAAAACACATGGGATTTTATGCGATAGGGAGCGTCTTACGATCGCATTACGGAACTGGCTTAACATGAGAAAACTGACTGGAAGTGGTTCAGTTCCTGTAACATGGCTGTAAAGACTGACGCCCCTCTGAATTATTGATTGTCTCCACGTATTAAAGCACAAATTTCACGTTTAATATCATGCATAGATTGAGGTATTAGTGACTTTGAATGCATCATTTATGCCAGCCATTCCTAGTCGCCGTCTAAAATTGGAATTGCAGTTGTGTAATGCTCTTCTTGCAAAGTGGGGTCATAGAATACGGTTTTTACCGCCTCTTATGTCAAATTGTTGATAATTAGTTTAAATTTAGCAGCATATGAAAACAGGAAGTGGCTGTTAGTGAGCCTTTCTGTCCTATCTCCAAACACACAGCTAGAAGCCTCCTGTGTTTGTTTCTTGGCCCTCCTCTTTGGAGCCATCTCTGCAGGCACAGCTTTTGATGCTGAATGGCTGGGTAATTAGATTTATTTTTGCCACATAATTTTGTGTTCAGTGTAGTGTTAAAGGGCACCGGATAATGTACAGCCATTATAAAGCTGTTGTGCATATGGCTCCTTTGATGGTGTGCTACCTAATAAGACTGAAGAATTTACTTTAATAGCCAATTTGAGCAGCTGTTGGAAAACAAAGCATTTCTTTCAGTAATACAATTTATAGATGAGAAATATAGATTTGTAGCTTAGTATACTTTTTTTTTTTTTTTTATACGCCAAGGTTTTGCGTTGAATCCTCTGTCAAAGAACATGGATTCCAAAGCTAATATGTGTTTCCCTTTATAAATAAGCATAAAGCATACCAGCCTTGGAACCAGTTAAATACACATAAATGATATAATAATTAAGTGGAAAAATTCCAAAGTCATAGAAATATATACATACATACAGAGGTTAAAAAAATATTGTTACAGCTGCACAAGATAAACTTCTGCTGTAATGCCAGCACACACATCCATCATCAAACACGCACAAAATAAAGCTAAACATCTACAATTACTGAATAATTGTCTGCCGACAGTGAAATTGCAAAAATGTGGGTATGGTACTGGCACCCTAGACTGAATGCTCCTTAATGTGTGGCAGCAATCAAGAATGAAACTCTTGCCATTTGCAAAGGACATCTGCTATAGCCTTTATCTCACTAATAAATGAAGGAGTCTCTGTATGTGTGCATGTGGGTCCTTTGTATTTCTCAGCAAATCTTCTTACAGTCTATTTCACACTGCTGGGGATGAAAGGAAGTGGGGTGTTGAATGTAAAGTGGCTGTCAGTTGTTTTCTGTTACCATCTGCATGTGAAGTATTTCAGGAACTTCAGTTAATTGTAGCTTGTACTGATAGATTGCATTATTGAACACTGATAGTCCCAACATTGTAGTGTCTACCAACAGGCATGTAAGTCTATTTAGATTTAAAAACTGTAGCTACATCTAGGGTATGCTTATTAATTAACCTCTGCTGATAGGTGGTGCCACATGTGACTGATGACGCACCACCCAACAGCAGAGGTTAATTAATAAAACTGTAGTCAAAGGAGCTTGTAAAGAAAAGCGTCTGGACTTAAGTTGCTTGAAGACGTTTCACCTCTCATCCGAGAAGCTTCTTCAGTTCTAAGGTGAAATGGTGGAGAGTCCCAGATTTAAACCTAGTGGGAGTATCCCCCCCCGGGGGACAAAAGGGCCCCCTGATGATCCTCTAATCGCCTGAGCCAAGGTGTGAAAATGGGTGTGGGTCCCAATAAGCCAGGGTTTCGGGTGAGCTCATTGTGAAACCTGGCCCCACCTTATCATGCAAATTCCTGCTTTTCTTTACAAGCTGCTTTGACTACGATGACCTGGATGACCGAGAACCTTCACAGACATAATAAAACTGTAGAAAAGTTGGGCACGGCAGTAGAAAGGAGGGCTCTCTCATATTTGATTGTGAATGTGATATATGTACACTGTTTGCAATTTTTTTTTTCTGAACTCAAATCTTTGTAGCTATCAGCTGTCCTACTTTCTGTTTTCTATTTTATCACTGCAGTGGTTTTATCAGAGCAAGTGTGCTGTCGGCTCATTCAAAAGAAGCTCTCTCTGGATGGGCACTGCAACTTAAATAATGGGTGACCCTCTTCTTGTGCCATGTCTTCTTTGAACAAGCATGTCAAGAACATGCAACCCAGATAGGACTGACTTGGCACAGTATAATGGGGAGTGTGTGTGTGTGTGTTGGGGGGTGTAGGCTCACCAAAAGCCACTCGTAGCTACAAATAGTGACTCTATTGTATCAGAATGTGCTGCTCCCGATGACATTTCCTATAGGAAGTACAAAAAGGAATATTCCAGACGTCAGCAAATACATCCATCTGTATAGGAAAAGGAAATGTATGTACAAGGTGCAGCACAAAAGTGGCTCTGAGTTGGAGGTCCTTTTTTTTTCCTCTTATCAAACAGTCAGCTGGCATACTGTACATCAGAAATGATAGATTACCTCAGATACCAGAAAGCAAACATGAAATAAAATGATATGTTTTGAAGGGAAATGAGGTTGTGTAGGATATAGCCCTTAGCCATTTCCTCTTTTTTTTCCTCCCTTTTTTTTAATATGACTTGGCAGAATTTGATGTATTTACGATGATATCAAACCTGACACGATGTGTGCAGCCAATCCCTGCGTGTTACAGCCTATGTATAAATGTTTGTGCTTGATGTACCCAGTGATCGTTTATAGCAGAGGCTGGCTTTTGTTGTGTATATGTTTTTGTTCTTCAAGAGTTGAACAGCATGACCTTGGAGGTTGAGCTCCAGGGCTTATTTGTCTCTGCTAAACAGAGACCGTTTTCCAATCTGCTGCTGTCTAATTATCTCTCCACTTTAAATGCGTCACTTTGAGCTCTGACTCACATATAACACTGTGCATAAAGCTTTTGCTTTTTCAGTGTTAAAAAAAGGAGGGGGGGGGGTATTTACTGTCCCACCTGCCCAGAAGCTCTAAAGTGTATACAAATGTAGTTCACATGTGTCCAGAGGGTCGAAACACAAAATTTGAATTCAACGAGCTGTATTATAGAGCAGGTCTGGCTTTGTACCATGGTTATTTTAAAAAAGTAAAGGGGGGAAACAAAACAATGGGCTCCTGAGCTTGACATTAATCTAACCGCGGTCTTTTTCGTGGGAGTGAAGTGGGGAAATCGATAGATGGACCACCTGTTCGCTCAAACAGCGGAGTGAAAAATGAAACTGGAATTTTTTTTCTCCCTCAGGGTACCATAGGGAGATCTTTTCTAATAATATATGAGGGTGTCACCAAGGTTAGATTAATTATACATGGATTACAAATCACACCTTCGAAGGGTATGCGTTTGCACACAGTACTAGGGATGTATGAAAAGTGTTGAGGTGAGTGTACAGTAAGAAAGGGAGAAGTTGAGTAAAGATGAGTGTCCAATGAGCGAAGGGCCACTCCATTAGATATCCTCAGCTCCCTAATAACTACTGGAAAAGATTTAAGGATGGGGCCGGTCCAGATATTGGCTGGCATTATTTATTTAGATTTTGATTAAGATGCCAATTTCCTGAAAAGAAAAGTTTGTTTTTAGTGGTTGGATGTTATACTAAAAGGATCACAGTTAATTGCTTTACAGCAATATATGCGTATTAATAAAATTTTTTTTAAAAAAAGTAACTTACAGTGACTCTAAATGGATCCTACTCTGGTACTCTGTGCTGCAGACAGTGCTGAGATGATCAGAAATAATGCAGTCAGAGCGTGTTTTGCTTAACAATCTCTGATGCAACGTTTCCTTGAGCATATTTTGCTGAATTATCTTCTGGGCCAAGTAAAGCCCCTCAATAGGCCAGAAACAGTCGATAATATTGGCCAGCCGATGTATGCTGAGCCTGAAATCTCAGTGTACTGCACCACTGAGATAACTCAAATAAGCAAAAGATGTTTAAAAGAGGACACACACACACACACACACACACACACACACACACCCAATTACAAAAATTGCAAACAAATCCAGATAGTGTTACAAGAACAAAACTGGTGAAAAGAAATATGGATGTGTGTATATTTATATGTGAATTAAGTTTAGAAATAGAGAGCTAGATAGCTAGCTATAGTATAGATTGTACTGTATGTACTTGGTAAGTCTTTTACATTGAAGTGGAGATATATTTGTTCCACTCTTACTCTAGCAAACAATTAGTTCGGATGCTGTCATTTTAAATGTACATCAGTGATGCCTGCACTTACTGACACATATATTGTGTTGTTTTGAATAACTCAAGAGACTAACTACACAACACGCGTTCTTACGAAACAAATTCTGACAGGATAGTGCCGACTCGAATCATTTGCTCCATGGCTGCTGCATTTCGTGAGCATCTTGTTCAGTCTTCTGACTACTCGTATAATAGTAGATTTTTCTACAACGAAGACTACCTTTCAACGCGCATAAACGCCAAGCAACACCACAACAAATGTTACTTTAATGGATGGAGATAAAAAGTTAGCCGCTTGCTTAGCATTGGATTCAGTATTGTCGCTGACAGCAGCTTCTCCCCCTCCTGGCTGGTCCCTTCCCTTCTGCTTCACAGCCGAGATGGGTGAGTTAAAGGGGAAAAGCACACACAGTTATATGGCCATTATGAGTTGCATCATTTCATTTGGGTACCTCTACAGGTCCCTCATGTAGTTGTATTTGTCAGTGTGAATACACTTACGCTCACTATTAGCACTGTGTTAAGCATGGAAATGCGCAATTTGAGACACAGCATTAGTTACATAGACTGGATGAGCTTAGCTTCTCTGGCTGAGAAGCTGCTGGTTGCCAAGGTTCTTAATTTTTATAGATGCTTATGAAAAGTTGCACCCAGTTTCTATGATTTATAACCTCAGTAAACATTTTTCTGTTGACTTTATAGTCTAAATCACTATTTTCAGGTCATATTGACTAAAATTCAATTAATTTTGTATGTCACGGTCATTATTGGAGTCAAACGGGGTGTGCTGGCTCGTTGACTATTTGTCAGTAACAAGTTATGTGAAACGGCGTCATAGTTGACACTTCCATCTTTTAGATACAGTTCACAGATTTCCATCATGTGCTGTCTTTTACTTTGTCTATAAAGTTCTGTCAGTCATTTGTAATGTGAAATACTAAGTTTAATTTAGTTGTTCAGCAGCACCTACTGTGCAAATTAACACTTTATTGACACTTTATTCGTCTTGAAAATGAAATCTCTAGCACTTTGTAGGTGCCCAACTAAAATGATAACGTAGATGATCATGTGCGATTTGAGTGCAAGAATGGAGAGATTTATCTGTTAATGACAAAATGCTGCGGTAGCACACTTGTTGTAAAGGAAAGAAGAAATGCATTTGTGATACTGTGATAACATCTAAGCTCCCTCCGCCAACAAACTTATTTCTTGTAGATTTTGTGTCTTGCCTCAATATTTTGCCGTCTTGGGAAATCACGCCAAACATGACTTTGTTTTTCACCTGTGTGCGCCTAAATGGAACTCGGGATTGCAGAACAGCTTTCAGCACTTGTGTTCACACTCTCTTGGTGGCGAAAAAAAAAAAGGGTTGCTATAGATGGAGGCTCAGAGTATGTGGACAGCATATCTCTGTGCATTACTCATAGCTTAAAGATTGGTCAGACCCCACATCTGCTCCTTTTTCAACGACTTTGAGCGCTATCTGTAAGCGTGGATAAAGCTCACTCTAAAGAGCAGGGATTCTGACAAACCTAAAAACAAAATGTTGTAATTCTGCAATCAAATAATTGAAATTCCTTTACTGTTTTCACTGTGATGAAGAATCCAGTTTTCCAAAGTGTGCTGTTAACAAGAGCAGGTCACATGAGCCAGTCTCTCTGAGTAAATGAAGCCTAAGGGGGTGAGCTTAATTGGGTAAAGTAGTTAATAACATCTGAAGGGTGATGAATGGCCGATGCTCTTTCTTGCTGAGTTCTCAGACAACAAATTAGTTCCATTAAAGGCTGCAGTTAAAGGAACTCTGAAGGAAACTGATTAACTTAAATTATCTGAGTAATTTTGTACCTGGTTAAAGCTGATGGTTAGCATTAATGGATTTATACACTTATTTACTTTGACTTTTTGAATCTGTTGTCAGCACAGCCACGTGTGGTTTGTGGCTTCTCGTAATTTTCCTTTGAAAAGAAAAAAGACGTGCATACCCTTTAATTAAATCAACATCTAGGACCTTTTTCTTATTGCCAATTAACTCGGTTCAGTGACATGAAAGGGTTTTTCAATTTAAAGAGGCTTGAATGTGCAATGATAGACAGCTCCAATTGCTACTTTTAGAATCATTTGCTGATTCTGGTCAGCATTACGGTTATATGTCTGCTTTGAAATATGGAAAGAAGAGTGGGTTGTTTTTTTTTTTTTCTTTTTAATTGAAAACCCAAGGCATGGTACATGCTATATATGGTGTATTCTCTGTATGCTGGTTTTCCATTACAACCCACACGCCCAAAGCTTTGTTTTGAAATCCGAAGCGGTGTTTGTGGGTGATTTAAGGTAATTTAAGCAGTGATCAGAAGAATGCCATTCTGTTAGATCTCAGCACAAGGGGGATCACGTTCCTCCAGCTTTTCCACTCTGCTCGTGACTGTCTGTTAGGACAGTCACCCTGAGGAATGGGATGCTGTATTTCTCTAACATCCTCCAGGAGTGGCAGCACACAAAAAGGAATGACACAGATTATGGGAGATTTATAGGAGTGATAAATACACCCTCTTTTATGCCCCTCAAAACAGCTTTTCATCAGCTCCTCAGCAGTGTGTCCAAGTGATTGATGACAGGACTGTTCGCTCTCCTTGTCCACTCCTTAAGCTGTTTATGCTCTGTTTCCCACCCCAGATGCAGATCTACCTTTACAATCCGGATGACTTTGACAGCCTCAGTGCTGCCATTAAGGAAAGACGCATCGTTGCTGCCATGGCCATCTTCTTCGAGGTAAAGTATCAGCAGAGTTGGAGTTTGAGGTGCACAAGAAAATCCAACAATGCACTGCAGCACTTGTCTTTTGGACTGGGCAACCATTTAGGTCCAGACTAAATACCCAATTGATGACCTACCATGAAATTTAATACACATTCAAGTTCCTCTCAGCTGAACTGTGATGGATGGCATCATTGGGGTTTTATGAGCAGATATCAGTAAAAGTTACTGACATTACTATCAGCCTTATGAGTGTGCATCCTTCATAGCATAGCTTAGTTTCCTCATCGGAGGTCTCAGAAGAGTAAAACCTCGTTGTAGTAGCTCTGGGTGTAGTTGCTGGAAATATTGATGGAAAATATCCTTTTTCACTGTTGTATGAAATGACTTACTGCCAGCTGTAAGAGATCATTTACAAAACCAAGGAGATGAGTGAATAAATGGAATAGATAAAAGGAAGCTGCCTGTAGGAGTCAGGAGGATTAAAACGGGGCATTGGAACTATGGATTTAAGATTGGGATTGTTTTTGGTCCAATTTTGAGAAAGGTAATCATATAAATTTTTCAAGTCCGTAAATGATAAATATTTATTAGGAATGATCTTTGGCACCTGCGTTGCGATAGGAAATTTCCTCTCCAGCTGGTTGCTGATTGCATTTCTTGTTCTGTGGCACACAGCAGATTGTTTGCTGAGATACTACAAATTGTCCCCTGAAGATCTGAGCACGTAAGCTCTTAATGGGCAACAATGGTCCTAATTTCTATTAGGTGTGCAAACACCTCCAAGATTTAAGCAGCAGCACTGAGAACTCTGCGGTTTCTATCTCTGTTAGACTAATTTCTATTAGCAACAACTTTACAGTTGGTGGCAGCTGATGTATATCTGCTAACCTTCACCTTAATAGTTTATAGAAAAGATTCTGTTCTTCGACTGAGGTAGGCTGGAATCGGGACACAGGTGTTTGCAATGTAGGTCTGCTCTTAGACAATGATGAACCGCGTGTGCACGAGGACCTAAATGGCTCCGCTGGGTCCTGACAGCCCTATTGCTTACTGCAATTAGCACCACCATACACAATTTGTTGGAAAAACAGTTTACAGTGTGAAGGTTTTTAAGCGGGCATGCACACACTGGCTCAGATTTACTATTTCTAATCAATGAAAAGTATTCTTCCTCTGCTCCCCAAAGGCCTATTAATGGCCTCTAAGGTGTGCATATTATCCACATTCAGCATTCAGCTCCAAACAATTACTCTCCTCTGACTGACCTGAATTAATGTCGAGCAAGGTATTATTGGTCCCCGCATCCCAACACTGTTTTTGTCCAGTCTTGTCTCTTAAGTGGGACGCTGGGAATATTTAAAAGCGTTGGACTGAGCAATATTGCTCATCTTTTGTTATTTCAAACAATGAACTGCCAGCCCAACAGATAAAGAAGGCATCATCACCAGTCCTCTGGAGACGGCACAGGAGGAGGACGGCTGTGGTCATTAAAACATTTTAAATCATCTGGAAAAAAAGAAATTCAGATGTGGATTTTTCAAAAGTCGGAAAAAGTTTCAGAAAGTGTCTCCCTGAATGTTGCTCAGTGAACATCACAATGTTCATCTCTAGTTTTTTCCCCCCCCATTTTCCCCCTTTTGTGTGTGATCTACATTCTAGGTCACAGGCCACACATGGATACTACCCGTAGATCTGCAAAGACCAGAAAATGTGCATTTGTTTGGAAAAATATTTGGCATTTAGGAAAATGGATGAGACAGCTCTCTGACAGAATTTATCAGTATACTCTGCGGCCCGACTGTAAAAGCACCGAGTCCTCGGCAAACCTGTGCCTCAGCAGACAGATATTGAGTTATTTTTGCCACCATTTCATTCTATTGAGTTTCGTAGCATTAGGAAGCACACTCGTGAGCTCATTCTCCCTACCTTCATCTGTAAAATGTACACTATTAAAAATGATTTTCATGCATCTATATCATATTTCTTTTCTTATCTGATGGGCTTTTCCTTTTGATGTGAAGTCACTCTATCAGACCTGTGCTGTGAATAGTTTTTAATTAGAAAAGTTCAATCCAAAGAACCTTAGTAACAGACGTATGAAACTTTGTTGAAAGCATGTTTTGTAGCTGAGATTTAATTTAGTTTGCTTTAAATCACGTTTGCAGCAGATGTGACTGTCTTTTAAAGTAGTGCAGGTTTTACTGTACATACAGTATCACAGCTAAAAAGGCGAACGCAGTCTTTGAAATGATCAGATATGTTTAGTGTCTTTTATAACAATCAAAGCATCAAAAGCAGGTTAACATACTAAAGGCAGAGCAGGAATTGGAGACGTAGTTTATGGTTATGTTGGCGAGTGGGTACTGCACATAAACATCGAGGTTATTTTGTAACACATTTTTAAAACTGTGTGATGATAGGTTCCGATTTTTGGTGGTTATTTTCCAAGTAAACCAGAACAATCAAACCCCGAAACAAAAACCATTACAAGAAGCAGAATGGAAAAAGATGGCTTCTGGTGCTGCAGTTTAGTCCGCTGATGTCGATTGTCTTTTGGTATTTTATTTGGATTATTATAGAAGTCTGTTAATCCCTTTTCTAATCCTTTGTCTCTGGATGTTTCCTGCAGCTGGGGCAAAAAGACAACCCAGCTGTGGACCCCATCATCCAGGGATTGAAGGGAGTCGTGCATCATGGTAAGTAGCGGGCACGTAACCCCTGACACACTCTACTTTCCGTAGAAGAATAGTTTTCATGCCGTTGAGTGCTCGTCATTCTTTGTTGAGCTGCGATGCTTTTATTTGTTTATTTCATATAGTTTTAACTTTAATTCTATAATCTCTCAATCTCGCAAAAAAACATTACATTTGGGGAAATAAAGTTCTAATGGGATCTTCGAAAAGCAATTGACCCTTACAAAATCCCTCTGATGTTTTCGTAATAGATGTTTTGATTTATCCGCAGAGGTAAAATCCTTTTGCCATTGCAGATATGGTGCCGTTCCTCCTCCAGGAACAAAATGTCAACTCTCTTGCATTCAGCTGCTTAAGCACTATTATTTAAAAAATTCCAAATGAGTCTAAACACAAGCTATGAGCAGAGTTTAACTTCAAAAGGAGATAAAATTTGTAAGATCCCGCCTCTGCCGTGCTACTGTGGCTCCACAGTAGGAGACCTCCAAGGAGCTTCACTCACAGAGAAAGAACTATTAATTACATCTCAGCCTTAATTAGACAACCCTTTGTTTTAGTCAGGCTCAAATGTAAATCTATGAGCTCTCATGGACTGCAGCTCCTGCATAGGCTTATATTCATATTTAAGCTATTAATGTCTTGTGCTATGGCACAATTCTTCATGGCATATTGTTTTAAATTACTGCTGCTGGGCCGGCGTCACGGGATTCATGGCTTATGCAGTCTATAAGCATATGTTTTATCACGAGTGTGTAATCCTTTACTACAGATGAGGGCACAACAGCTCTGTTTACACGGACACGTTTGACTTGTTTTACAGCCTGCAGCTGACGGTCTTTTTGTGACCAT
The DNA here is from genome assembly GCF_000239375.1 of Pundamilia nyererei. Classification (NCBI taxonomy): domain Eukaryota; kingdom Metazoa; phylum Chordata; class Actinopteri; order Cichliformes; family Cichlidae; genus Pundamilia; species Pundamilia nyererei. Next base: position 3,075,409 of record NW_005187413.1, on the reverse strand, counting down.
AATCGTAAACAGACAAGGACATGTAAGAGTATGAGGATATATAGAAGCGCAGCATAATTGCTCTTCACTCACGCTGGATTTGAAAGACCAGCGCTGGGCTTCACTGAATCGATTCTAATTATAATTCAACAACCTCAACTTTCTGGAGATAGGCGTTTCGATGTTTTGCATTGTGGGCTAGCGAGGTTATGACATTTGGCATTCACGTTGGAGGGGAAAAAAATATTAGCGGTTTTCTTTTTGCTAAAGATAAATGTATAAGGGTAAAAATTTGACCATAGCAAACCACTGGAGGCTACAGGAACACATGGAATTTGGCCTCAGAACCAGGAAAGGGGTCACTTTGTTTTGGCAAATTTTAAATAACTGTATTCTGATTAGCCTTAAACCAGGATAACGTGTGTGCGTGTGGTTATTTTCCAAAGATGTAGTTAAGCTCCCTTTTTCTTTTGTTATATAACCTCGATAAAGACAGATTATCAAACATGTTGCATATACTTGATTATTTTGAGTCTCCAAGTGCCTGGACTGCACAGATGTCCATGCTTGCACCACATTATTTCATTTCCTGACTGAAAGAGAGCCTGGTGTGGGTGTGGTGGTTTTTGGCCTGTCTTCCTCCGTGCCTTCTCCCCTGTTAGGATGCTTGGTTTTTCAACTAGCTCGTTATCCCGCAGTCATCCATCCATCAACATCTCGGTGGCCCATGAGCGATAGGGCACGTACACTGTCTGAAGACGGAGAGAGGAAAGGCTGTGCGCGCTGAATTTCAGTCGGGGTAGAGATGAGGCATCAGGGGCGAAGCTTCCCGTACCTCACCAGCCTGAATATAAACCACACCCTAAACCCATGAGCTACGAGAGATTATATCTGAATTAAGTTTGGCTTTATGTTGATATTTGTCATCATAATTCAAGGAGAAAAAAAACAATCAAACCGACTTGCATAATCCACTTTACATAATCGCAGGACATATAGGAATTTTCCTCTAAAAGATGCTTCTGCTTTTTTTTTGTTTTTTTGTTGAGTGTTTGTTTTTCTGCACAGCTTTACCTGATTCTGATCAGAGGACTGAAGAGATCCAGCAATCATTATGATCTGTCGTAATTCCAATGGCCCATGCCACAGTTGCTGCACAGAGCAGAGCACGCTACCACCCAGCCACAGATCAGCTGTCAGAGCTGGCCATTTTATCACACTCCTCTCCCTTTGCTCTTCTCTCAGTCCATCCGAGTACAGAGATCTGGCCAGAGTGATAACAAGTGGTGAGGCTTTTAACTACTGCCATTCCACTCGTGGAGGTTTCAGGAAAGCAGTAATTATGCCACACCGGGAATGAAATGAAACAACCTTGTTAATGTTGGTGTAATTGTAACTTGACACATTAAGGGTTTTAGTGCGCCGAGCGATATGCTTTACAGCGCTGTGTATTGACAGGTTTTGATCTCTTTACACAGAAAAGGAGACCTACCTCAGGTCGTTCGTCTTGAGGGATCTGCTGCCATCGTCGGTGGACAGTTATTACAGATACACCGGCTCTCTGACCACTCCGCCCTGCAGCAAGGTAGTGGAGTGGATCATCTTCTCCAGGCCTGTGTATCTGTCCCACTCACAGGTGCGTCAAGTTCACATACGTGCACGCACGCACACACACACACTTGTCCATACAGCTCTATTCTCCACGCACAGTCAGATCCCATTTGCGCACAGTCAGTGGATCGCTTGCTGTCCCACGGTGTCAGTGCACAAGCAATTTTTCCCCTCATCTGCCTCCCCTCCTTATTCCTTTTTCCTTCGTTCCTCTCCAACTCCTCTGCATATGAAACCATCACTGCCTATATAGTGGATGATTAAGCAGGAAGGGAGAGCCAATTACTGGCATTTGAATGATAGTAAGTGTGAGATAGCACCTATGCATATATTGTGCTGTTAGTGTGAGACATTGACTAAAGACTCCTAAATGGAATACTGCTCTGTGTGGAAGCTGGCTATCATATTATTAAAGTTGTTCAGGTTCATCAATTTAAATTCTCATTTACCTGAAGTAAAAGTTTGACACGTGTAATGAAAAAAATGCCTTTAAACTATTCATTTATGTGCTTTACAGCATCTTGCCTCCCACGGTTTTTGCTGTTTTGATTTGAGAGATAATATATGCCAAGCCATGCCCAGTGCTTTCTGCTGATCCCATACACAGTCCTTTGCTGCATCTTTTATACAAACAATTCTTAGGTTACCCAGCTGCATATCCTCTAGAGAATTCTGTGCTGTAGAAATTTGCAAGGCTCAGTGGAATTTCCATCATCTTGCAAGAGGACAAATCTTTTGTTCAGAAATGACTTCTCCTGCAAGAATATTGACCCACCTTTACAATGTTTGTGACGCTCACAGATAGTCTTTTATGAACCTGTAATTCATTTCTCCAAGCACGCATAGGACACATTGATTCCACAGTATCTGTAATGTGTAGTCATTACAGCACACTGCAGGAGATCATTCATGGCAATCAATGGCCACAAATTTGCCCCATTGAGAAGTTACAGCCCAGCATGCAGCCCAGGGTGATGATTGAAGTCTGTGCCTACTGGTGCCTGTGGTGTGAATGTTACTTGCAAATGCTGTACTCCAGTTGTGAAGAGTCAGCTACTGGCATGCAGCTCCAAATGCAGTTCTGCATGATATATTGAAAGCGCGTGGACAGACGCGTATACATATGCACAATAGCACTTGAATTTGCCTCAATAGCTATTCTTTGTTTCTTTCTATCCAGCTGGAGGCTTTCTACTCCATCTTTACAACAGAGCAACAGGACCACGTCAAGTCTGTCGAGTACCTGAGGAACAACTTCAGGCCCCTGCAGGACCTGGGCAATCGCAAAGTTTTTAAGTCGGCTGTAGAAAATGCATGGCAGAGGGATTTGACCGAGATCCTGGGAAGCCCTCATAGCACCGAGGCTTCAAAAGGTAAGCTTTGTTTTCTCTATGATTTTGAGATTTTTCTCAGCTGCAGCACTACTATAAAAGGATTTGCTTAATCCACGGAGCTCCCATAATTACAATTATTACTTACTTTTTCAGCGGGGAATAGTTGCTTGAATTGGTAGCTAATATTGCAGCGTGGATTAATGTTGTAAATGCACACTGTGCAGAATAGTGTTGACATTAAGCCAATGTTGCATGGACCAAGATCTGTGATAGAAACAGTCTTACAAGTCATACAAGGAAAAAAACTGAAAAGCAGGAAAATGCTTAGAAAGGGCAAACTAAATATGAGGACTTCTATCAGGGTTTTAAATATGATGATGGGATTTTATGCTTTATTTTCTTTTTTTAAATGGGAGATGAGTGTTTAAACTATCTCGGTGGGTTAATTTCAATCACAATCTACCTAAATATATACTGGCAAGATATAAGTGGGCATTAATCTAAACCTGTTCATTTTATACTCGATTGGCTCAGTAAATGTTAACATGCTAATGAAAAACACTTAATTTTCAGATTTTTAAGAACTGAGTCCGTTCACTATGCAATATGGGCCCTAATTTATGTGTGCGTGTGTGTGTGTGTGTGTGTGTACACACACACACATTGGAAACCAAGTCACAAACTACCCAGCTACATAATGATTTCGACTTAAAGTCTAACAATCCTGTGTGCCTGGGCGTGTGTGAAACTGTCTATACTGATCGATATTATTAAATGAAATGTGCAAAGAGGGCAGCAGACTCGGTGCATACACGTAAATAAAATAATATGAATGAAGTGCTTTATTTAAATTAGTTTATGCATTGTTTGGATTTTGTTCCTAGATTCTAACGGATAAAAGAGTTTGTTAGCTGGCAAGTGTTGATTTTTGCCAACTGAAATTATAGAGGCGGATTTTATTTGCTGTATCTAACTAGCTAATCAGGCTAACATTAGCATCGTTAGAATTTAGAGAACATGAATCCTGGTAGATCAGGAACTAATCAGAGGGAAAAAAATATTTTTCAGCTGCTATTTTAGGCACAAGGTGTTGCCATAGCGCGCGGCGCCGCATGTCTGATTTGGCATATGCCGGATGCGCTTCCTTACACAACCCCCAAAAGGATTTGTCTCTTCTCTCGGGATCAAACTGGTGATCTTTTGTTTGTTAGTCAAATATCTAAACCGCTACACTATGAAGCCATAGGGAACCAATCATAGATCTCGGCTAAAATCAGTCTCTCAGTAAAGGGACAATTTTATTGTGGTTTTTTTTTGGGTTTTTTCTCGTATTTTGTTAGATAAAAGTCGAACAGAGGAGAAATCAGTAGTTTAATGTAATAATTCCAATTTCAGGAGCTTTTTGGGTAAAACTTGGCACATTTGATTCTCTCACTGATACAACTGATTCTTCAAAGCACATATTAATACCAGGCACGGACCTCATGCAGTGCTTGATCAGAGTATCTTTGTTTGTCTTTCTCTTTTATGTGTGCATCTTGCCGTGCTGGCTTTAACCGAACAGTACAGGAACTATGGAGACTAATGAGAAAGGCTGCTGCTCCTTAAAGTGGTGTTGTTGGTGTCTGGCAGGGAGAATTGATTGGGAATGCTTGTGATGAAGTTGGAGCACTCTAACGGGGCCGATCAGCAATCATCATTAATATGTGGTACAGCTAAAATAGACCCATACAAATTAAGTTGTGAAATTGCTTTTGTGGCATTATGTCAGTAGGCAGAATGAATGGGAACCAGTGTCTTTTAATTTTTTGTTTACCCCTCCCTCGTCTTTTTATTTATTTATTTATTTCTTTTCTGTTTTGCGAAATCGAATCTGCATTTTTATCAAAGAATATTTTTGTGTAAGAATGTATAGGCGAATGGAGGTTTAAACACTGTCAATCTCATCTGCAAGGATGACATCTGTCAAGGTTGTGCAACGGGGGCTGTTTGTCCGCGCACAATAAATGATGGCTTTGCTTGTAAATGGCGTATGAGAGCCAGGGCCGCGCCTTCACTGAATGCTCCACCGCTGTGGCTTTTATGGCAATGGAATTTGTTTGGCCATTACAAATGCAGAGCTAACCTTTCAGATGCAAAATAGAGATTGCAGATTAGTTTGTGGTGGTGCACTGTCATTGTTTGTCCAGTAATAATGCCAAGATATATAGGGCACTATTTGTTTTATCTTTGGTGTGTCTTTGCATGTGTAAAATAAAAACAACAAAAACCCCCCCCAGCTCTGCCAAAGCCATACCCTCCATTTAAAATTTAATTAATTGAGACAATGGTGATAATGCTTTTTATATGTCTTATCAGATTGCTGTGTTCATTATATTCTCAGGTTAGGGAACTGATGATATGTTTCGAAACTGTAGAAAATGACAGCGACAGTTTCCAAGAACCCACAATGATGCTTTAAACTTTCTTGTGTTGTCACTTACAGCACAGAACTGTAAAGTAATGAATGTATAAAGATATAAAGTGGAGAAAGGCTGCCATGTCCTTGTTCCGGAACAATTATAACCGAAGAATGTTTGGCATTTTACTCGTACAGTAGGCAGTTACTCGATTTTCACCCAGTCAGCCTTTCATTTTAATTAAAGGAGCATTAGTCTTAAAAAAAATCAGTAGGTGTTAAGATTATGGTTAAAGCTATAGACAGTGAGCATCACCGTTAAATGATTATTGTAGTTACTGCGTTGGTTTTTGGTGGTTGAGATGACTCGCATTACTCAGCTCGCCTGCAGAGTTCACAATGAATAGTTTTGTCCCCCCCCCCTCATTGTGTTTAGAGTAAAATCCTTGTCTCCTCGATCATTCAATGCTGCAAACAGCTTCTTTTAAAAAAATACTGTAAAGGCTTTAGAAGTGAGACGCTTTGGAACTGCTGTTTGTTGACAACCGTCGATTCATCACCGCTCGGTAGACAGTGCCGGGAGAAAGATTCATGCTCTGTGCTGAGTGGTGTTGTAGACCGAGGTGGAACCTGTATGAAACACGAATTTTGAAGGTTACAGCGTTTAAAAGAATTCCTCCACTTTTAAAACAGTATGTACATTTTATTGTCAGCTTAAGGTTTTGTTTCCACTCGATCCTGCTCTGCGCCGGTTTTTACCAAGTGCAACTTTCACAAAACGAACACGTGCACATCTAAGTTTGAAATCAGTGCCTGGGTCGCAGCGTTTGCTCATAACTTGACTACATTTAAGAAAAGGTTGCTCAGATGACACATTTTTAGGAGAAGAATCTTTTTCTCTTTTTTTTTTTGCAAAGTTTTCTTTGCAATATGCAGAACGGGAGAAGCTGAGATGGTTACTAATACGTGCGTGCTGATTGTTAAAAGGATGATGATTGCCATGACAGAAGTGATGCAGGCAGTAAAACCGCAGTGACATCTTCAGCTGCTATTAAATTATCATTGTTGAGGTTGACAACACACATCCGACAGGTTTATAATACATTTCGCACCTGTCACATCTAATCAACACCCCGAGATTTTCTTCCTTTTGTTTTTTCCCCCGTGTTCTCTTGACTGATTTCTTTCCACCCTGTCTCCCTTTTCTCCCTTTCACATATCGTGGTGCATAATTTGTGTCATAGCTTCAGTGTGCAAATGGAGAAAACTGTGGTGACAATTTCAATTTGGCAGAAACTCTGAGAGCACATAATCATTTGACACTATTTCCTGACTGCTGTTGCCCTGATCTGCTGAGAAGCATGTCCAGATTGTCCCTTACCCATACTGATGGAGCCCTGTGTAAATATCCTTGCTGCAGCCTGCACTGCCACCTTGAGGACCATTTACAGATTATCTTTTGTCTCCTTTGTGCGTAGTGTTTAATCTGACAAATTGGGTATGGGCATGTTGCTGCTAGATAATCTGTACCACATGCCCGCCACGCGGCGCTTGGTTCTTTTATATTCTGCCTGTGCTTTTTTTTCCCCCCTTCTTCTTTTTTTTGGCATGAAAAAGGCACAACGCGTCCAGATTGACAATCTGCACACGCCGGAGGTTGTGCGTGACCCAACTGAAGCCTTCAGGAGTATTTTTGTTATTGAGTTACTTTAGCTTTGTGCACTTCTGGGTGTTTCTCAAGTGGAAATGGCTTTGAGTCAAAGCAAGCGGGATTTTGTAATAAGCCCGTTAAAAGGCAACCTTCATTCTACCCACACATGTCGACAGACAAAAACACATGTGGTCAAGCAGTCATCCCAATCACAGTCTTCCATCTTCACCGAGCTGTATTCAGTCAGTGAAAAAGTGACACCACTCTTTACTTCCTTGTCAATCTTTTTTTCGTCCCCCTCCTCCCCCTTTCTTTCTTTTCATGCTGCCTTGTTCTCATATCCTTCTTTTTTTTCCTCTCTGGTCTTTTTAGTGTGCAGCAGTGCCCCAGTGAGCATGAAGATCCAGCCGCTAAACCAGACGGCATTGATGGTGAGCTGGGAACGCCCTCTGACAGTCTACCACCCACCTATCACCAGTTACATGGTCTCCTACAGCTGGGTGAAACGTGATGTCGCTGATGAAAAGACCTTCACCAAGACCGGGGATCAGAGCATGGTGAGTGTGGCTGTTTAAAAGCTTTAATTTATTTCTTTTACAATAAATGTTGCATAAACAGCTCCGATTGGTGTGCAGAGCCTCAGATGTATCTGTCAGGATCAGAGGTTGGCCAGATCAGTGACGGTGTGTATTGGAGGTGACAGGTTATGATGAACTCTGCATGTGGCTGTTGGCTGATATGAGGGCCCAGACACTCTGCTGTCACTCACCTGTCTAAGAATAGAAGCACAGGCCCGTCACAAACTTTGACGTGTCACACTGAGATACTGTATATATAATGTGTTCAAAATTGCAGCTGTGGCCTTTATCCAGGTGTAGCATTTACCCCTCTGTTTATTTGCATTTAGGTTTGAATCAGCCTCAGAAGTAGGCACCTCTATTACAGGGTGAACAAAAAAAACGCATACAGACCGAGGCGGCGTAAACAAAATAATATATTCGCTTTTATTTTCCCAATTTAAAAAGCAATCATTTAAAAAAATCTTCAGTTTTCAGGCAGTACGAGCGGCTCTTTCAACAGAAACTTCTGTTAGTAACATACGCAGAGCAAATGTACCCTTTTAGATCTTTGCTCCACTGATCATATAATTCATCTCGCTGCCTTAAACAGTGAGTTAGCACACTTCGGTTCTTACTGTAGCTTTTCAGCAGAATATTCAGTGGTGTCCACAGATATATCCTCCCTCTGCAGGAGGTTGCACCTACAGGGCTGTTCTTTTTCACTCTATATATTCTTCTCTCTGGTCACATATTTTTGCATTTGTGGAAATCCAACACCCAGCTGTGCATCTCTTTAAAGCCCACTGACCCCCAGCTGTTTTTATAGTCTGCATGACTGGCTTTTTGATATAAACAGTGCAGAGGAGAAAAATCTCATCTCACCAGTTCAGAGACCTGGGATCAGTTCCCTGGTGGCAATGCTACCTCCAGCTTGGCGCATTCCAATAAACACAGTTGTCATGGGCTGGAAGCTCGTGAGGGATCTTGTAATGTTGCTGCACTAGCGACTCCTATTTGGTGTGGGTAACTGCACAGAAGGGGTGAGATCTGAGAGCAAGAGCTGGCTAATCCTTTAAGGTAATAACCCCCTTCACTCAAGCGTGTTTGCCTCACTTTGATGTTTAACCTTCGCTGTGCAGAAGGATCCAATTGCAGAGTCTGGCACTGAAATTTTTTTAAACAATCGTTCTACAGGATGATTTCATGACATTATGAAGCAAATTTTGCAGCGTGGAACTTGCACGAGTTCGATGCCTCCGGTGCGCGCACACACTCTGTGAATAAGGAGACGCGTTGTGTTCAGCAGTTACACAATGAACAATGATTTGCATATTCATAGATTCTGGGAGAAAGGAGGAGGAGATGTAATTTTAAGAATTTTAAACCAGGTAATTGAACTACTTTGTGAGGGTAAAAACACTTCAGACACAAATTATTATTCCGCGCAGCTTATCTTTAATACTGTGTTTCCTAAAACATGCCTGGAGGAGAACTTGAGCTTCGAATGTAGCTACTGAAGCTTAGAAAATGATGGACAAGTGAGCTGAAATCAATATGCAACCAGGCTTCTGGCAGTCAAGAACTCCTCCACAAAATAAACTGTTATTCTCATCAGAAAACATACCATAAGTTAATATTATTCCCTTTGTTGAATTATTGCCGCTCATTGTGGACAGAAGTTCACATCTCACTTGCAGCAACAATATTTATACCTGATGTTACCCATAGCTTTCTCTCATTATTTGTGAATTTTGGCATCTTTTTTTAGCTCTCTGTTAATGATTACTGCAACCTGATGTTCTTCTTATATCTCTACAGTCTTCATTTTCTGTACAGAGCAGCGCGTTCTCCATAAAGGCTGCTGCACTGTGAAAATGCTTACTTAGATATCAAGTGTCATCTAAACTTTGTTACGGAAGATGTATTACCCATGATGTGACTGGTGAACCATGTTGGGCTCGTGAGGCTAAGTGACTATTTTGCGTGGAATGCATTAATGTAATAACATGATTTATTTGTCGTGGTGAAGTGGGAGACCTGTAAATTTGCATTGTGCTTTGATTTCAAATGGCTGACTGAGAGAGTGATTATAGTGTCCGTGTGGTGCTCTGTCCGTGCAGTTACACTCCATTAATACAGTCGATCAGCCTCTTTTTCTCACATTATTCTGTCCACTTCTCCCTCTCTGCACTAAAGTCCTTATTTTGCTCACTTCATTTCCATTTCAATTTTCAGTTTCTATCTCTGGACACCTTTATCTGAATTATTTTGGAGAAATACTGGCTCTGCAACACCAGAGGCAATCACCCACCTATTCTGAGGGCACTTTGAATACAAGTTAAGCCATCTGCAACCTGCAAAAACACAATTAAATTAAACAGAAAATAACCTTTCTAAACAGCTTGGAAGTTGTGGGCCACAGACTATTGGCCAAGCAGTAGTTTAAAATGGAAAGCGTTCATTGGAGGCTATTTGAATTATTAGCATCTGCCTTTTCAAATGTGTTCATCTATTACGATGCAATTTCAGTTAGAATTGACAGTATTTTATGTGTGTTTTCTCTTACAGAAAGCAGTCATCACTAACGTTTCTCCTGACATCCTGTACCTGTTCAGAGTGCAGGCAGTGTGTCAACATGATCTGCGCAGTGATTTTAGCCAAACACTGTTGTTCAGAGGTATGTGGTCACAGCAGGTGTACTCTAAGGCCTTTGTTCCGTCTTCAAATGCACTAATAGATGGATATATAAATATTTTATGTCCCTCCCTCTTTTGTTTCACAGCTAATACAACAAGAATTTTTGAAGGATCTCGAATTGTGAAGACTGGGATGGTTAGTTGACCAGAAGATGGCAGTGCACATTTCTTTTTGCATCTCAGTGACGTTCATGTCATATTCTGTTGGGTAACCATTCCCCCCCCCCTCTCTGCCCATCTCCCTCAGCCCACAGTTTCTCCTGCGTCCTCAGCAGACATGGCTCCAATCAGTTCTGGTTCCTCCACGTGGACGTCCTCTGGTATCCACTTCTCCATTGTCTCCATGGCAACAGGGATGGGCCCCTCTTCTAGTGGCAGCCAGGCCACGGTGGCATCGGTAGTGACGAGCACCTTGCTGGCAGGCTTGGGTGTCGGCGGAGGGGTCATCTCCTCCATGCCCAGCTCTGTTTGGCCCACGCAGGCGCCTCAAGCCACTCAGAACCCCACTCGTCCATCCACCGCGCCCGCAAAGTCCAACAACGAGCAGACGCCACCTCAGGGCTCCGAGACAGACAACGCGTCTGAGGAGAATAATGCTCCGCACGAGGGTGAAGAGGAGGGGGAGGAAGGCGAGAAAGATGGGGAGAAGGAGGAGGAGGAAGAGCAGCAGAAGAAGAAGAAGGAAAAGACTGGAACTGACAATAGGGAGAAACAAGCAAACAGCACTCTGGCCAAAAAACCTTTAATCCCCACCCCCGCATCCACAGCCAAAGAGAAAGGAGAAGGGAAACCTACAGTTAAAGGCACCACAGTACCTCCGAGCACTGGTGAAGACGTGGAGAGCAACCCTACAGGTGTAAACCCAGTGTCCACTCAGGAGCCGCGTAATAGCAGCGTAAAGACGCAAATTCCCAAGAATTTACCTACAAAGATCCCCACTGAAAATGAAAATGCAAACAGCTGGCCTTTCTCTGTCCACACTGGTGAGCAGGACATTTTGATTCCTGTGTTGTTGTTTTTTATTTCTTTTTTTCCCCTCCTCATACTGAAAAATCTTTTGAACTCTTGTTAAGCCCTTTTTCCCTTGTTGTCGGCTGTTGTGCCAGGCAAGACTTCTTTCCAAAGCACAGTTCTGTAAACACCACCAGCACTTACAGACACCAGTTTAGCAGAACAAATAACTTGATATAAGACGCTAACTGCACTGGTTACCATCTCGGTCAAAGACGGAGCCCCAGGCGTTTGTGTCACTACAACACAGAGACCTGAAGGAAGAAGTAGGCTGTCTGCCAGAGGGACTGCGCCTCAAGGAATTCCTTTAAGCATGTTTTAAAAGAGTTTGTTTCGAGGGAGAGCATTTATGAAGATGTCTTTGCCTCTTTTTTTTGTCTTATTTCCCCCTCAACAAACCATGAAAATACTAGAAGTGGCACTGAAAAATGTAAAAAGGCAGTTGCCGTTAGTGATTATCAATAACAATATAAACAAACAACACTGCGGTTTTCTTTTGAATCTGATCAACCAACCCAATCACATTGTTTTAATCATCTAATTAGAGTTAATCTTGAGCTCTTGTAAAATGTGTTTGTTCTCCCCTTGATTTGTGTTTGTGTTTGTTTTTGTTTGTTCCCATAATGACTTCTGTCTAGGCTTTTAATTTTAGGAAACAATTTATTTTGTGAACATTATAGAATTAATGGAGAAAAGCCTAGCATGGTGTCCCAGCGTTTAACTGAAGAGAAGACGCAAAGACTAACCCTACTCTGTTCCAAGATTTCCATTTTATCTGCGAACAAAACATCAGAATAGCCTTTAAATATATTCACGGAGGCATTTTATAAGAGCACAGATGAAACTGTATAAGTCGGTACGACATATTTAGACATTTAACATGTGTTTGTTTTGTCTTTCAGACAGAACCACCATGTCCAATGGGATGCCGCCACCTCACCCGGGGATGGGCAGGATGGTGTGGATTGTCCCCTTGGTGGTGGTGTCTGCTCTCACTCTGCTGTGCCTCATCATGCTGCTAATTGTGATGGTCTACTGGAGGTGAGAGAGAGTTCACAACCTCATTCCCGGGGCTCCATCTTAGTTTGTTAGAACAGTAAATTGCTATGATGAAGTGCTGTAGCCTTTTATTAAAAATAAAAAGCCTTATCTTTACTGGGTGTGGGGATGATGATGTCTCTGATTCCTCCTTTAGAGGTATAAAAATACAGCTGCCCCTCACTCACACTGGACCTCTTGCATTTTTTTTCCTCTGTTCATGTTTTCTACTAAGTAAACCACCTGCGTTTAAGTGTCCTCAGCATGGTTTGGGCTTAGCAAGGGTACTAATGCTGCTTTCTTCCCTTTGCTTTGTACATTTTGCCCATCACCCACTTGGGTGAGGGGCAGGAGACCTGAAGGCCCCGCAATGCCAGCATGGGTCCCAGCTGTGTCTTCATCTGCTGGGCTAATTTCCAGCCATGCTATTGGAGCCCGAGTAATTACACAGGCCAGGCCACAAGCACATGTCGGCTGGTTAATGAGTAACAAATGGCACTGTAGGCTACTTCCTCAGCTGGTCCTGTGTATATTTACTGCCGCTACTTGTAAAGGATTTTATTTGTTTATAGACTCTTTAGAAATAAATATTTGAAATGTGTTAAATGCATTTAAATGTTTTTTTTTTGTTGTTTTTTTGATTTGATCGCCACAGCAAATGTTTCTATCACCTTGCTGTGACAGATAATAAAACAGCGAGATATAATTAAAAGCGGGGTTATTGGCTCCACAGAGGTGTAAAAAACCAGAGCTGAAAGCAAGATGACTGTACAGATTCGGTTAGCGAGAGTTTGGGTATTTGAGTAGAAAAGCAGGGGCAGCTTTGAGATTTGAAATGGCCATCGCAGCTGCTGTTGTGACAGCTCAGACAGTTCACAGACAATGCCTGCTTCCCTTAGGGAAAAGGCTACGGTGAAAGATGAAATCAAGCCGTTTACTCTTCATCCTCTGCGTGGTCTCTCTTAGTGACACAGAGGCTAAACCCGTGAGTTTCTCTAGTTCCAGATGTTTTGTTCATTATCATATCGACTTAATTCCACCATACATTTGATTTTTAGAGGCGTCTATGGAGAAATGTGTGGCCAGTGAATTATCTATTAAAGCTTCCCTGTTTGGGTTTGTCTGAGGTTATGAGTCTGGTGTTAATTGCTGGTGTTGCCCATCTGGAAGCCTGTGAGGCTCAAGGTGTTGGCTGAAAACTGACAGATATAAAGCCGAGAACAAACCCAGTCCCACCTCTTTTTTTTCTTTCTTTCTTTCTGTTCTTTTTCTTCTTAATTGGAATTCATTAATAAAGCTGTTAAACTGGCCTTAATGCAAGCTGCTCTTCTGAGAGTCAGGAAGACGACATGGACGATGCCGATTAGTTAGCAGGACCACATCTGCCCTCAAAGGAGGCCATTAGATCGGGAGGCTGCGACTGAAACCGGGGGGAGCGCTCCTCCCCCGTTTGTTTTCACCTTTCCTCTCTCGTGCTCTCTTTTCTCTCTATCAATTCTCTCTGTCACCGTCTCTGTTTGGCTCCTCTCTTTGTGCATTTTCTTTTTAAATGCAGTTCCACCTTTTTGTTTCGGTTTCATCTCTCTAAGAATGACTAGCATCTGCTCCCTCCTCTGCATGGCGTACAGGTAGGGTTAAAGCTGGGGTATGTTAGTACTGGGATGAAACGTGGGTCTTATAGGACAGATTGCATGCGAGTTGGTATACCAGGTGTTCCGGTTCCTCACTGGTTGTTGTCAGTCACGCTAGAGCTGCTGATTATTTTTAATGCACAGCTGACCTTTTTACAAATCTGTTTTAATATCACCAGATAAATAACCTCAATACTTACGAAAGAGCATGGCTGCTTGCAGTTTGTCACTCTGTGAACTCTGAACTTCAGGCTGTATGAAAATTTTGATTGAATTGTCCTGGCAGTATTTGCAAAGATCCAGGCTTTTTGAAACAGCTTTTTGAGCAGCAGCAGAGGCAGCAGCTGCTGCCAACAATGAGTATTTACTCCAGAAAATGCATCTTGAAGTTGATTTCCTTGTCCTCAAAGTCCCTTGAAAGAGGCCCTGAGAAGAGAAAATGTGTTTGGATTAGTTGTCTTCGGTTTGCATAAAGAGCCAAACTCGGCTCGGCGCTGCAGCGTGTCACCGTGAGTTGTTTACCTGGTCCCTATAGTCAGCGAAGGCTCTGTTTCCAGGAGCCACTCACTCTGTGTGCGATCAGCTGTGTCCTAACTTCTCTGGGGTTTTCATTAGGAGTTTTCTGCTGTTGTCATTCTGTTCAACATTTCTATGCTGATGTTGACGGACCGGATCTGAGAACAACCGGCTAACGACTCCCTCAATACACTTGGCTGCATCATTTGAGCTGATAGTGGGTGGGTTTACTGTGCCACATTCACTATACTTATCTCTCTGGGTCCCTGCAGGAGATTTTTCCAGACAGCTCACTTTTATGTGGAGGAGAGCAGCTCTCCACGGGTGGTGGCCAATGAGAATATCCCAGTCATCCCTATACCAGGTGAGCTATGTTTTCTATACTGTGCCAGAAATTTAATTTATCAGTTTTAACGAGCCAGCGTGTACTTTGTCACACATCAGACTGAAACGGGACTTGCATGAAGCCTGTTTGGTATGATTTGTATGTGAGGTTGTGGCTTTAAAAAAGTACTGTATTGTATTAGTTAATGTGCAAAAAAAAAAGTTGGACAACAAGCAAGTTGAAGTTTGCTAAAAGTGATTTAAATGAACCAAAAAAGAAAGTAATGGCTGAAGTGTTTTCTCAAGTTCTCCACCGCTTTAGGCTAACAGTAGCAGATCAGCATGTGTCTGCTAAAGGTAATCCATAAATGGTTCAGGTACATGATGGTGCCAGTGAAGAGGTAATTTATCAGACTACAAATATAAGGAATCACTGTTGCAGATGTTCCCATTGCAGAAATTTTGAGTCTGATCTAATAAATCTGTTTTTTAACCATAAAAAGATTTAAGACAAAACTTAAATTTAGTTTATTAAATCTGTTCTGTAACCTTAAAAATAGTTGTTTTTTTTTAAGACATAAACAGAGGACTAATGGAATCTTGACTGACTTTTATCGATTTATGTCTACTGATGTATTGCACATTTACAAGGCGTCATTAAATCTTTTCAAAGGGTTTTCTGTATTACCTTAATGTCTGCTTTGCAGTTTCTGTTCATTTACATGTGAATTGACTCCGGAAACAGCACTGTAGAAGTTGTGTGACTGGCTTTTCTTAGCCCTTATTGTCCCAGGCAGCAGTGGAGTGGCAGCTAGTCGATATCAGACTTTACTTTCACAGTCGCTTTAAGCTCAGGGACATTTCAAGGCTGTGACATCAGTCGAGCTATAATCATGATGCTAGTATTGACTCTGCATGCACTCTGTTTTTATTGCTCTTTCTTTGTTTCTTCCCTTGTTTCTCTTGTTGTTTGTTTGTTTGTTCCTCTCTTTTTCCCCCCACTATATTTTCCCTCTGCTTATCTATTTGTGTGTATTTGTAGTGATTCAGAAGTTTGAAATGGAGCCGTGGGACCTTTAAACCCACCTTTTGTTCAGCTTTATGTCCTGTCAAGAATGGGCCTAATCAGCCTTAGTCTATTACACTTTCTAGCTGCCACAAAGCCACATTTCACCCAGAGCTACTCTGATGAACTGATCAGGCTGATAAGTCTCTTGACACTAATATAGATGGAAAAAAGACACTTTGATAAATGACCAGATTAATAGGCAAGAATTCACCTCTATGCTGTAGCCACTGAGGCAAGTAAAAGCCTCGGAGGCCCCAGCTGCTAGTGTGTATTAGTTAAGACATTGGCCAGAATCGGCAGCGATGACAGCTGGGTCTCCTGCACTGTCCCTGTGTGATGCTGACCAGCCTTATCAAAGATCTTTCATGTGTGATTTGGAGCTGATTTGGCTCAGATGAGACAGATGTGTCTTCCTGTACAGCTCAAAATGCCAAAATCTAGGTGTTTGTGATAGAGGTCACTTGGTTATTATTATTATTTTTTTAATCTTTTCCTTTTGTTAAAAATAATCTACCAGTAAAAAAGTAAAAAGTAAAAAAGCGATGACATAATGGGCACTTGCTGTTTTTACTGCTTCCCCTGCAGATGACATGGAGGCCATCCCTGTTAAGCAGTTTGTGAAACACGTCATGGAGCTCTACAAAAACAACATGCAGGGTTTTGCTGAAGAGTTTGAGGTACTCTTTTGACACAACATTGTGAAGCATTGTTAACCCTCGCTGCGTACAGAGTCGTGTTTTACATCAGAGCTGGGTTTTGTTGGTCTGCATGAAGGAGCTAAAACATCCATTGTTGCCTTTTAGTTCTACTCTGCTTTACGTTACCTACAAACTAAACAAGAGGTCATGTATGCCAACATGCAGCTCTTTGATTGGGCAGTTTTGACAACTTTGTGCTGACAGCAGGTCTTGCAGTCCTTTACTACTCATTTGTATTTACAAAAGAAAAGGTCCTGAAGGTTTATTGATAAAGGCATCATCATGAATGGAGATGAGCGAGTGGAAAGGGTACGAAAAGCTTTTTAAAATAATTACTGTGTTGTTGCTGCGGTTTATGTATTTCTTTCACTTAGACAAAGAACCATAAAATCGAGCCAATCCAGTGGATCTGCTTTGCTTTCACGCCACAAACCTCGCCACACTCTGCTCGAGGGAGGAACTTTCCTCGTAGTCTTCCTCTGTGTAGTTTACCGCTCAGCCATAAAAGGCCAATGGTATGTTGTTGTCACCGAGTCAGACAGGCTGTGTATCTGTATCTAATGTAATCTCAGGCAAGTTCGATCAATCTAAAGGTCAGAGGTCAAGCTTTATGAAAATCTTGTGACTGCAATCTTCACTTTCCATTATTCTATAGATACATCTACTAAGGGGTTTTCACACCAGTCCAAACCCAGCAAACCAAATGAGAAGTTTCCAGATTTTCTTTGAAGTAAAAAAAAAAGAAGAAAAAATTACGTAAATTTGCGTAAAAGCACATAAACTAGTGCTGATACTGCTAAACTACTGAGCACAGGATTTATCTTTTGTGCACGCTCTCTCCAAATGGGCCTGCCAAATCTGAACAATGGTTGGACATTATATCATGCACACACTCGTGTGCGGGGTTGCTAATTTTGAACAGATGGTTGAGAGAAAGATGGAGAGAGAGACCAGAGTGATGAAGGTTAATTAGAGAAGGTCTGTCTGCCGGTTGACCGGACGGGAACACACTCTCTGTGTAACTAGGTTAAGAAAGGAGGCAAAAGCTTCACCCCCAGTGTATTCCTTCTAATTGGGGTCATGTAATGTGATGCCTGTGTGCGCAATGTTCAAATGCACCACGACGAAGCCGTTTTGGACGTGATTGTTTTTTTGGGGGGGGGTGACTGAATGCATCGTGCTGTAGAAAAGAAGAAGGCTGTTCTACTAGAGGCTCGAGTTCAAGCCCCAGTTGCAGCAAGCATCTGCTCTGAAGCGTCCTTGAATAAGGCACAGAATTCATGCTAGAGGTTCGGCTTTAAATTGGGGGCTATGAGCTGTGCACAGGGGAGATCTGTAGGGTGGAAAAAAATAAAACTTCCCCAACAATATAGTATCAGAAAGAACACTAAGATTTTGAGTAAATATAACTTCTTTTTAGAATGTAATTCTGTTAGATCTAGCCTCCTTAATAAAATCAATTTCTGTTTATTTTTTTTCCTCCCTGCAGGAGGTCCAACGCTCCACAGCCGACCTGAAAATCACAGCAGAACATTCCAATCATCCTGACAACAAGCACAAAAACAGATACATCAACATTGTGGCCTGTGAGTCAGCTGTAAAATCTGATTACGTCTGCCGCTTTGGATTCCAATAGTGTTCATAAAACGGGTTTTCATCTTTTTAATAATTCTCACAAATATGTCAATGCTTCCCCTTAGACGACCACAGCCGGGTGAAATTACGGGCTTTGGCAGGAAAAGATGCCAAACATTCGGATTACATTAATGCCAACTATGTGGATGTGAGTTCAACCAGCCACTTAACATTGTTGAAGGTTTACTTTTCTTTTTTTTGTTTTTGAAATGGAAAGGTTGCGAGTCTGAACCGCTTCAGCTGAACAGCGACTTGAATGAAGCAATAGTGCGATGTGAAAGAGTTATTGGCAGTGCTAAACGGCTTGCTGACAGCTTTGTTTAAAATATCAATCGAGGTGTCCAAGTCATAAACCTGACAGATAGTAATAAAAAATTTTAAATTTATATTTGAGAAATGTATTCATGCATGAATACGTATCATTACTGTCAGCTCAAGGAGTGAATTTCATGACCGGCAAATGTTTCGCCAGTAAATCGGTTGCATCAGCTATATCAGGAATATTGATAGAGGAGTGATTGCATCTTACCAGTAAACAACACTCCCTCCACTCTCCTGTTTTCAGGGCTACAACCAGCCCAGAGCTTATATAGCTGCTCAGGGCCCTCTCAAGTCTACATTCGAGGACTTCTGGAGGATGGTGTGGGAGCAGAACACTGGAGTCATAGTCATGATCACGAACCTTGTGGAGAAAGGAAGAGTAGGTTCACTTTGATCTATCACATAATCGAAGCAAACATTTGACTGTAATTCAGATAGGTTCAAATGTAACTCTGTGCATGCTGTGTGTTTCAGAGGAAATGTGACCAGTACTGGCCAACAGAGAACAGCGAGCAGTATGGAAGCATCGTGGTGACCCTGAAAAGCACCAAAGTGCACGCTTGCTACACATTGCGCCGTTTCCTCATTAGGAACACTAAAGTTAAAAAGGTAACCAGACACTTGCACTATAATAAACTTTGTCTTAGTGGGTTGAACCTGCTGAAATATTGAAACATCGACATCACGGTCCAGTCAAAAGAAAACACTGGTCGACATCTGCCTGCTTCAGAAATGTATTTCGTAAATATGAATCTGCTCTAATGGCGGAGAATTTTTGTGTACCGTACTCTGAAAATTATTAATATTGTTCCAATTTGGAATTAGTGGGAAACATCTGATTACACTGAACAGATCAACGGATCAAGCCAAGGTTGTATCCACGTGTAACATGAGATGCGTCATGTTTTTTTTGGAGGGGGGCGCGGGGGTTTGTGGATTTTAATTAAAAACCTTCCCAAAAAATGAAATCAGGACAGATTTATAAGGGTAATCAGATTCATCAGGTCACATTTATCCAACATGTTCTCTCTCTGACTGTTAAATCTTAACGCAGCTTTCATTATCATTCATTTTGGTATGGTCCCCACCCCCAGACATTCAGTAACCATAGTGACTACCTTGCACCAGTCATTTCCTGGAAACGAATATTTAGTAACAACTATTCTTAATATTAGAACTTGTTTTTGTTGTGGGGATAGAACTTTAAGTGATTGTGGGCAGGTTACAGAGTAAAATGTCATATTCATCAAACCATTAGTGAGCCCTCATGTCCTGTGAACGGAGGCTGTGCCAAATTTGCGTCAGGACAGAATAAAAGCAATCACTGAGAAATATTGATTTGTAGTATCCCTACCCTCTAAGGGATTATGTGGACCCAAACAGCACAGCAGTCACAGGATGTCCTTGTGTAAAGGTGAACGGTGCGAGTTTTTCTATTCATTCATCACCCATTTTTCTTTCAGTAGCCAGCCGTACACAGTTCATGGGTAACCACGGGGAGATCCAGAGTTTTTTGTACATGCTTACGCTAGGACACGCATTATAATGTTGTAAAGAACAAATAGAGGCTTTATTTTCTGTTTAGAAATGCTGAGTGGGAGATTTCAAATGCTATGCTGTTTATCTCCCGACTATTTTGTTCCGTGCTCAGAAATGTTGTTTCTGATGTCTTTCAGGGGCAGAAGGGGAACCCGAAAGGGAAACTAAATGAGCGCATTGTGGTCCAGTATCACTACACTCAGTGGCCTGACATGGGAGTACCGGAGTACACCCTTCCTGTCCTCACCTTCATCAACCGCTCGTCTGCAGCTCGTGCTGCAGACATGGGCCCTGTCCTGGTGCACTGCAGGTACATCATTATTACTTAGCTCCTGGGCTAGATGAGTGTTACTTATTAGCATTAGGCTCATATTTGCTGACCTGGCCAAAAGCTTCCTGTACGGGTTTGCTTATATTGCTTGTCGCTCTGCTCTTCAGTGCAGGCGTGGGGCGCACCGGAACATACATTGTCATTGACAGCATGCTGCAACAAATCAAGGACAAAAGCACAGTCAGCGTCCTGGATTTTCTCAAACATATCCGCACACAACGCAACTACCTAGTCCAGACTGAGGTAAGAAGCACTAAATAATCAGTTACTCTGGGAAATGTCTCTAAAGGTCATCTCTGATTAAAGATGGATAGGGAGTTATGAAAGCTGTTCACTTTGATACTCTAAGCTCAGGTAAAGGTCACGCTTCCTGCAGTTTCAGTGCAACACGCAGAGCAAAATGTGATGTGGTGAGACCAGAATGAGTCCATACTGGCTGTCCTCTGGCAGCACTTTAGTCATTTTTTTAACTATGGGATGATTGGTCATAGTTACCTGCTGCCCCTATCCATTTATATTCCTGCTATCGTCTCTATGAGATCAGTTCACAGACAACTTTTTAGTACCAGTTTACCTTGGAAAAAACAGTTAATTTAACCAGATATTACATATTTTATCTTAATACCCTCACTAAATGTTAGAGGCAGGTATTGTAGTTTTGATTTCACTGTCAAAGATTTGGATGTTACATTAGAAGTCCACAATGACAGGCTGACCCACCTCACGGCATACAACCCTGAGAATGTCCAACAAAAAGCAGACTCCTGGTCACGCTCCTGACCTGCAAACTCTTCAAACTGAAAACTGCCTTTTGGTATCATAGCGGCAGACCCAGCTCTGATCAGCACTGATGATCCTCACCGTGAAAGGTTCAGTTTGACAGAGAGGTTTCTGCCTGCTGTCAGTTTGACGTCTGCAGTGAAAGATTTCCAGGAAGCAACTTTTAAAGGGGAATCGGACAAATTCAGATTAAATGTTTTGTTTTCTTTTTTTCTTTCTTTTGACTGACTCTACTAGTTACTCTGCAGAATCCAATATTTATTATCTAATCATTTATATTTTAATTAAATATATTGTTTTTATAATGTCTGTAGATGTCTGATATTTATCTTCAGTAAACAATGCTAAAACTTGGCATGGAAGAGTACTTGGAATTAAAAATGTATAATAATAAGTTTTTTTTCCTAACAATCATTTTAAATAAGCATTTTAATTAATAAACTCACTTTTTGTCAATAAAAGTAAATCTGCTTGGTGGCTATAACTGGATGAAGTCTAGTTCTTACGTAATTTGGGATACATCAGCCTTTTCTGGTAAGAATGGCTCCTTTGTTCTCCACATGTCCATCTTTCTCTGTTTTTTTAAAAACTCTTTGGGAATCATCTGGTTGGAGGGAAAACACCATTTTGTGCCTGTTGTCTCTGGCTTTTTTCAAATATTCAACAAAACAAATGGGAACAAATTTTGTGCTTTTGCATAGGGCTGAACGATATATCGCATTTGCGATAATATCGCGACATGATCAAGTGCAATTTTCTAACCGCAAAGGCTGCGATTATACTCTGGACATGTCCAAATTCATGGGCTGCATCCTCCTGAGGCCGCATTTGTAGACCGATTACGTCACAGCGACGCGCCGAAGGCTGTCCAAATTACTACCATATCCCAGAATTCATAGCGCGGCCCAGCCAAACTCCAGTTTCCCGCAATGGCGGCCGCTACTAAGTTTTAAAATTACTCATACTAATCTTTCTGGGTCACAAAATAAACTTTTAACATATTTTCAGGCGAGAAAGTAGTTGTGTAAACATCAAATATCTGCTCGGTTTATCAAGATATCCCATATTTGCAAAAGTGCTTCGACGTTTTCAGAGGCGTCTGCTACCCTCTAGCCGAGAGCTCGAGGATTACTGATGCGGCCAAGAACGGCACAACTCCCGACACATCATTTTCAGATCACCGCGGAGTTTCGCTGCTCGGGTTAAACGTAATATATAAGTCACTTAGACAACCTAAAAACGTTATTGTTGGGCTTTTTTCAGTGTTTTGTTTGTTCGTGAGTAAATCGGTTTGGCTGAGATTAAAGTTATTAGATTAGATAAAATAAAACTTTATTAATCCCCCGGGTGGGTTCCTCCTTGGTTTTCACACAGCTGACTAAACGTCAAACAGAAAACTTATTAAACAGAAGTATGAGACAGTCGAGAATTTACACCAGTGTCTGGTTATATTTTAGATAGCAAGAAGCAGACGGCCGAGTTTATTAAACTCCACCGAGACAGCGGTGACGCTAATCAGAACTAGACCGTCCAATTTCACGCCTTTAAATTTTAAAGGCGTGTTTGTGTGTGTGTTTATACAATTGCTACTATGTTTGCACTTTATGTGTAATGTTACTGACTGCAGAGATCAGTAAGATGTGTGCATTTTTTATTTATTAGTTTTATTTTTTTAATATTATTTTTTAATTGAATGACTGTCTAGTAGTTCACAGATGTCGAAAAACTGAGTGTGGTAAAGCCACTGATTTTTTTTATGTATATTTCTGCAATCTGCACATTGTACTGACTTTCATTTTAATGTTTACACCAGGGTTCCTTGTCAGCACTTTATGCTCAGATGTTTGTAAGCTAAAAATAAACTATTGTGTATGTTCAAATATACTGTTGTGATTGAAGAAGTTAAATAAAAATGTCAGTCATCAATTCATGCATCACCTCATGTCATCATAACAGAGGTCTGTCTTCCAGGAAAGAACAGTTTAAAATTAATGTAATATAGTATTGGCCATACTATATGATGTATTGCTTGTCTTTGTTTAATAATACAGAAGACAAAGACCTTAAAAAATAATCGCATATCGCATCGCAATCGCAATATTGGGGCAAAAAATCGCAATTAGATTATTTTCCATAATCGTTCAGCCCTACTTTTGCAGCAGGTTACCAGTAGCAAAGTGCCTAAAGATACAATTTAAAATCAGTTCTTTGCTGCGTTGTCTTTTATGTGTTGACACATCACTGATTCATCCTTTGAGTTTGGTGCCTTTTTATGTTTGAGTGATTCGTAGGTCAGTGTCAAGTGACTTAACAAACAAAACAAAAAATTCCTGTGAGACTGTTTAGGTATAACGACTGGACTGAAAATGAGCGAAAAGAGAGCGTTGTCAAAATGAAAACTTTGAAACACCTTCAAAAAGCCTGGAGAGATATTGCTGGAGACTACTTTAAAATAATCTGGCTCCTTGGAAGCAAAATATAAAGATACATTGAAACATTTCTGAATCTTTTGTCTCCCACCAGGAGCAGTATGTTTTCATCCACGATGCTTTAATGGAGGCTATCCTGAGCAGAGAGACGGAGGTGCCCGCCTGGCAGCTTCACAGCTATGTCAACAGCGTCCTTACACCCAACTCAACAGGCCGCACACGGCTGGAGAAGCAGTTCAGGGTTAGTAAGCGCGCAAGTCTAACTAGTCGCGTTAGACGAGCTGTCTGCGTCAGCAGTGGCTCCATCAGCTGCATTTGAGGTGGTCTTTGACTCAGAAGCTTGTTAGCAACACGCAGGCGGCTTTCCACTCGCAGACAGAAATAAATTGAGAGCGTCTCTGATGTTGATGCTAATAAAGTCATGTCTGTCACCCCTGCCGCCTTATGCAAAGCTTGATGAATGTTTCATTAAGCTCCTGCTCTTTCAACATCAGGAGAGACAAACTAATTGCTCCCACATAATGTCACTTCCTCCTGAGATTCACATGCTTGTTATTAATGTGAAAGACTTGCTGTTAATTTTGGGGTTTAAACAGTATTATATCTTAGTTTTTATGTGTTTGATTTTAATTTACAGCGACTCTCCGGACTAAAATCTAATTTTGCCTTCTCTCTCGCCAGCTGCTGACTCAGTGCAACACACGCTTTGTGGAGTGCTTCAGCGCCCACAAAGACTGCAACAAGGAAAAGAACCGCAATTCCTCAGTGGTTCCCTGTGAGTATTTACAGCAGCATACTTGACATGGAGCCGAGGCTTCGGCGAACCAAGGTCATGTCGAACAAGCTCTCGGCAAGAACGTGTTTAAATAATCTTCCACGAATCGTATCAATCTTGTGTTGGTTAATTTTGTAAATGAAAGGAAATGAGAATTGGACTCAGATTTGCTTATGGCAGATTTCGCAGCCTCTCTTTATTCATATTTCCAACATTAAAATCGGTTGCCGTAGTCCTATAAGTTAATCTTTCCATGCCTTGGTGAAACCCTGATGATGGAAAAGGAGGTCCTTGTTGCTATAGCAACAGTCGGGACTGGTAATAAATGTGTGCATTATCAGTCAGTGCAATATTACAGAGGCCGGGGTTCTGATTCAAAATGTGTTTTTCTATCTCTGCCTCTCAACAGCGGAGCGAGCAAGGGTTGGACTCGCCACTCTGCCTGGCATGAAAGGAACAGATTACATTAATGCATCCTACATAATGGTACAGTGTGATAGCTCCTGAGAGATTTTTTTTGTTTGTTTACTCTGTCATTGTGGGGTTTTTTGTGTTTTGGGGGGTCTTTTTTTGAAGAATTTTATTGACTGATGTTTCCTGTCTTGCAATTGTTTGACAGGGACAGTGCTGAGTGTCTGAGAAAATAGCTATAAATGAACCAGAGTTAGAGCTATAGACTAGTAGCTGTGTCCCTGGCTAGTTCTGAAAGAGCGATCTATATTTAAATGACAATGATGGTGATTGTGATGTGGAGGTTACAAGTAGGTCCATAATTTGTTGAGCAGAGACATGAATTTTATAGTTCTACCTCACAAAACCACCACATTGTCTTTACTATGTGATCGGTTCTGCAGCATTTGGCTGAATCTGAGCAGAGTATAGCCCTGAACATGTCACATTTCATCCTGCTGCTTCTGTCAGTAGTCACATCATCAATAAGAACTAGGGACTGAGTTCCATTTCCAGCCATACATGCCCATGCCATTAACATTGCCTCCACCCTGTTTGACAGATGACGTGTCATGCTTGTTTCTCTCCTTCTCCGTATTCCTGTCTCGTCATCATGCTGGTACATTAGTCTCGGTTCATCGGTCTGAAGTCTTTGTTTCCGAGTTCTTTTAAATGTTTCCCGACAAAGTCTGATCTGCTCTTCTCGTTGCTGAGCGTAACCAGTGGTTTGCACCATGTCGTAAACCCTCTGTATTTACATTCATGAAAGCATCTCCTGATTGTTTATTTCAAATTACAAGGAAAAACTGCAAAACTACATTGAATCTGCTTCAGATGTTATGTCTTCTTCATTTGTCGTGAAATTACAAAGCTTCACCTGGACATGAAATGTGGTCGTCAGTCAATTCTTTACTAAATTTTGGATCTCTTGTATTAAAATGCCTGGAATTCTTAAACATTTAATTCGAAATTTAATTTCAACTGAACTCAAATCTGCATTTCATTCACATTTCAGTTGTTTGATTTAAAATCACCTGTGGTGGTGTACAGAGGCAAAATTACTTTTTCCACAAATTATGGACCTAACTACGTTTAAGGTTTTTTTTTAGTGTGGGAAATATTTCATATGCATGAGTGCTGTGGCCTTGAGAAAAACTAAAAGCTCACTGTCTGTCATTTCAGGGCTACTACAGGAGCAATGAGTTCATCATTACCCAGCATCCTTTGCCTCATACCACCACAGACTTCTGGAGAATGATTTGGGACCATAACGCTCAAATTATTGTCATGTTGCCCGACAACCACGGCCTGGTAAGTTATGGAGGAAGAATATACAATTTTTCTCTGAAGTTTCTTATTTGTCTGTCCCGCAGTTTCTGATGGACGTGCGCCGTTTGTACGTGAACATTTAGAATGAAAATGAATCATTAGTGAAAAAGTAAATACCAGGTTTCTTTCATGGTTTCCCTGCAGGCTGAGGATGAATTTGTTTACTGGCCGAGTCGCGAAGAGGCCATGAACTGCATCGCCTTCACTGTCACACTCATCAGTAAGGACAGACTGTGCCTCTCCAACGAGGAGCAGATCATCATCCATGACTTCATTCTAGAGGCCACACAGGTAGCTGCTCCTCTGCCTCATTACATCAGTGTTGGGTTATTATTACATGACGCATCATGTCAGGAGTTCATCATCTTTATTACATTTTATTTCAGTGGGGAAATGCTGTAATGTGTAGAATCCTAATTAAACATGTCATGGGTGTGCGCTCTTCTTCTCCAACAGGACGATTACGTTCTGGAGGTGAGGCATTTCCAGTGCCCTAAATGGCCAAACCCTGATGCCCCTCTCAGCAGCACCTTCGAGCTCATTAGTGTCATCAAGGAGGAAGCCATGACTCGAGATGGCCCCACTATTGTGCATGATGAGTATGTTTATATTTACCTTTATGGCTTTTGTGATGAGAAAAGACTAAATAATCTTTGGGTTAAGGTTCAAGTTAAGTTAATCGAAATGTGAAGAGTTCAGAAGGGAAGGTCTCCTCAGATGTTAACTTAACTTTTGGTAGATGTGGTGACATTGTAGGGTCTTCACGAGTGGGATACAGATGGAGTGCTTTCCATGGCTTGGGCTTTGAAAAGTCCTTAAGTGTGTGCACTTGGAGGATAAACCAAAACGCCAGAAGTGTCTTTAGTAACCAGGCAACCAAAACGTTTTCCATGTTCCCAGCTGATGTCTTTCCTCCAGACGTCTGTACAAATCCTTAGCTGCTGTTGGTAACCGCAGCGCCTATCAGAATAGTTCTCATTGCACAATGTCCTCACAATAAAAAATAAATCTGTTTGCTCCCTGTAGTTGTCAAAGAGCAAAAAAACAGCCCCAGTGTTCCCCCACTCATTTATATACTAGGTGCGAACATGATGGGATGCTTATGACTGACAAGGGAAGCTGTATGCAGCCAGGTTTCTGCTTTCTTTGATTCAGTGCAGTGCTGATTTTTTTTTCTTTATAAATTAACATGTTGTGAGTCTTGCAGAAAGACACCCAGTAGTATTAGAGGTCAGTGGGAAACACATCTTACTGCCCAATTAATTTAATTTGCTTACAACTTTGCCTTTAAATTGGCACTGTACCTTTTATTTTATATGAATTAATTTGACGTTTTTCTCACTTTTACTTATTCAGTTATTTACAGTGGTGGCAAATGTAGTTGTGACCTCCATCAGTGCTTTCTATATGCAACTGCATGCATGACTCTTAACTGGTAATGTTAAACCATTCAATCAAACATTATGCAGTTCAACTGGATTCTAGTGCAGAGACTGCCGAGGCATTGTGATTCAAGTGTACTCGCTGACAGCCCTTTCTCTCAGTGTCCGATAACCTTGAGTGATACTGTGTTGTGACATGTCAGTCTTTAGAGCACACAATGAAGATCACAATGATCTAACCTCAGTTTAAGAGTGATATAAGCACAAGGAACTATTCAATGTGAAAGGGACATGGCATAGTGAAACCGTTAACTTTGGGGGAGGGAGGAAGAACCTTTCCGATGTCTTTGACTAGTATGCATGTGCAGGGCAAAAATAACAATTTATGACACTTAATAATTTTGCCATGCCTAATTAACCCTTTTGGTATGAGTTTGTGGTCACAAGCGCTACATTCAAGTCTTCCTTAATAGAACATGATGTTCATTTTGTCCCAATTAGAGTTGAATAAATAAGAAAGCAAAGTTTACTTTTAGGCCTGGCAACATTTTACTTGATAAGTTGCTGCAGAACGAACGTGTAGTGTTTGCGGTTTAAAAAAACAAACAAAACCAAAACAGTTGTCCAGAAACCAGCAGTGACTATGCATAATGTCAGCAGCTTATTTGTAGTAGCTGTATTCAAGCTATAAAGCGACATACAAGAAATTAGCCCTACATATGCAGTCATTAAGGCGATAACACAAAATTAGGAAAACAGCCAGCAGAGCTGATTCTGGGTATCTCCTCTCAGGTATGGAGCAGTGTCAGCAGGAATGCTCTGTGCCCTCACCACGCTGTCCCAGCAGCTGGAGAACGAGGGTGTTGTCGACATCTATCAGGTGGCTAAGATGATCAATCTCATGAGGCCAGGAGTCTTCACTGACATAGTAAGTTCACACTGTGGTAAAACATCGAGTGCCTAAAATTTTGTGTTACAATTGTCAAATATTTTTATCTTTTTTTTTTCCTTTAACAAGCATGTCAAACACCTTTGAAGTTGAAGTGGATTGTCTGCTTGCACAGTGCTTTACTGTGTAGTCTACTGTCACCATTTTCCATAAAACCCAACTAAAAACGAGTATCTGCTCCGAATGGGCCTCTGAATTAATGCTAAATGTTGCTCTGTATCTGCCGGAAGTATAAATAGATTTGGATTGGGTTGCTAACACCTTTTGCATATCAACTTCATTAGCTTGCGATTGACATTGTTGCGTTTACAGCTTGTTCTGCTGCCCCCAAGTGGCCAGAAAGTCAATTAATACTGCCTTAAGCTGCATTTACTGCTGCATTGATTATTTTCTTGTCAACAGCAGGCAGAAAAACAGGCTGGCAGATACACAAATTGCCAGGTGTCTTCACATCAAGCACACTTTTCATTCAGCAGAGATGGAGCTCCATTAGTATTCTTGGCTTTGTCCAGTTTTCCTTAAGCTCTGTTTTCTTCACCAATTCCTGACAAAATGTCTTTGGCTTTAGCTGCTAAATGCCTCATGGTGTTCACCATCTAGTATAATTTTTTTTTAAAGCTTTCTATGGTATGTGGTGAGAATTCATAAATGGATCATTTGGGCAAAAAGGCTGGCGAACTGGATGTTTCTACTTTTTAGGTGACTCACTGCAAAAGTTACTTTCATTCATCTGTTTGTAACAGAAACGTCCTTTGATGGTGGTACCTAGACATGCTTGTGATTATATTAAAAAAATTAAGTGATCTTTAGAGTGAACTTGGTGCCTGTTTTTGTGTTTGTGTGCACAGGAGCAGTACCAGTACCTTTACAAAGCCATGCTCAGCCTGGTCAGTAACCGAGAGTGTGGCCTGAGCCCCATGCACATGGACACTAATGGGGCGGTGGTGATCGCAGATGAGTCGGACCCCGCAGAGAGCATGGAGTCGCTCGTCTGAGGACATTCTTACAGGCACTTAATTTGTAAAAATCCGAGAACATTTCTGAGGCCTTTTTGCCAGACTATTGATTAAAATGAATAACCTTATTACTTTTTATACTGATAAAAGTTTTTTGATATTTATGTTTTTGTCCTTTATTTCTTGTCTTAAATGTTATCCTGCTGAGCGTTTGCACCTGTTTTAATTTGACACGAGGAATAAGCAGCTCTGTCCAGTTTGCACTATACTATCAGTGTTACTGCCTAAAATCCAGTGAGCAAAAGTATGACATCATTAAATCCTGGCATCGCGAGGAAACTCGGATCTTGGACCGCGCTGAGACAAACGCGAGGCACGAAGGCCGGGATGTGCTGAAGCGATCCGCTTCCTGATTGTCTCGGAACAAAACTTCACTTCATTTTACAAGCATGAATTATGTCACTTTATCACTTCAGTCAGACTAACTGTTTTGAGGCTCCGCTCCACAGGGGTGAAGCTTTTTATCTCGTGAGAGACTCACACCTGCCTATATATTATTTCCCCAGTATCTCACTGCTGTCTTGTAAAATGTACCTATGGCTTATTTTGTTAAAGTGTGTTACGACATCTAATGTGAACATTTATTGCTTTTTACAGGGATTTATATTGTTATATTGTTAAATTGTTTTGTAATATATATAAATATATCTATAAATATTATATCCCTAATAGCCAGCCAATGATTGTTTTTTTTGTTTTTTTTTCCTTATTTGTCCACCTGCCTTGGTGTAAACTTACTTTTTTTTTTTTTTTTTTAAATAAATGGAGATCTGTAGCTTGTCATGTATTGCCTACAAATCTCCAGCTGTGTTTTTCTTTTCTTTCTTTTTCTTTTTTCTTTTTTTCCAGCATTTCTTTGAGCTTTTCTAACCCAAGCGGTCCAAGCTCAGCTGTTAAACATCTGTACCAACAAAATGTAATTGCTCTACATCATTTTTTTTTTTCTCCATGTGTTTTTGCAATGCAGTGGATGTAACGAGAATTTATTTTTGACGCTGATCAACACCAAAATTGAATAAATGAATAAATAAAATTCACGTCAAAGTGAAAACAACTGGCAGCGGATTAGTCTTCAACATTTAAAAATCCAAATCCCACATTTTTCTGCACAAACGTTCAAGGACTTCAAGGCCACATTCACAGAGGGATCTTTGGCAGCATGTAGAAGTTGGTTGGGTTGAGTCATTTGAGGATATGTGCACATCAGTTTTGTGGATAAAGATACTGCAGTTTTGTTGTCTTTTATAATCCTGCCAA
>NW_005187413.1:2996092-3044638 GCF_000239375.1 Pundamilia nyererei | reverse complement strand
CTCTCTCTCTCTCTCTCTCTCTCTCTCTCTCTCTCTCTCTCTCCATATATATATAGATATATAAATAAATAAATCAAAATAAAATATGGTGCATGCCTGAGCTTGAGATGTGGAGGTGAGCCTTACAAGCATAAGGTTTGTGGAAGCCCTTCACAGAAAGTAGGCAGAGGGACTTCGAGACAGGAGCCAAAAGAGGATAAACTGAGGCTGTTTTAAACTGTGAATCATTCAAGGCTGCTCCATTAGAGTGCCACAATAAAAAAGATGAAGCAGGAAATGAGTAGAAATTGCTCTCAATTAAGGAAATTCATGCTTTATAGTTCATTGTTTTACCCAATTTTACCACAGAGGAGAATCCCCGCCAGGCGTCCTGGTGAAGATGTTATTCAGTGCCTTGTTCAGATGTTTTTGGGTTTTGTTTTGTTTTTTTGGGGGTTTTTTTTTGGTTTTTTTTGGATAGTTATCTTAGATAGTTATCTTTGTTCGTAATGAAGTTATTGCAGGAAAATGGAACTAGGACTTGGACTTCATGGGACTGAAATTGCTCAATGTACTGTCATCACAAAGTGGATTAACTTACGGAAGGATGGACTATTTAGATTTTATTAAAAGGGGTGAATGTGTTTGCAAATTAATCGATCTGAATCTACATTCATATAAAGACATATTGATATGGGTCATTTTTCTCCCGCTGTTGATCAGTGTCAAAAAAAATTATGTTACTTCCATTTAAAATTGTAAACAAACACTGAAAAAAGTCAAATTAGGTGAAATCTTTCTGTGGGGGGGGGGGGCTGATGCTTTATTTGTAACCAAAGATGTGGTCCCGCTTTGGAACATGTTATTGGTTTTATCCTGAGATCTATTAAACCAGATAGAATTTGAAATCCATATTGTTAAATCTCGCAGATTTCCCCTGTGGAAAGTGTGAACTTATCCTTTGAGCATGTTTCACTTCTAGCCTCAAACTCGCCTTCCACAAGCTCAAGATCAAAGACTTGTGTGACGAGGTTTCAAATTCCGACTGTAAATTGTATTTTATCTGGACTTTACTGCGTTAGTTTGGAACTGTAATTATAACCCATTTTCAACCCTTAACATTCCTCTCTTGGTTGATTTTTGTGTTTTCTGAGATCGATTTTGTTTTGTTTTTTTTATTCAATTTGATTTTTTAACATATATATTTTTTAAATTCATCTGATAACATCTATTTCCTTTCCACCCGGGAGTTTGCTAAATCCATTGAAACCCCTCTGACATTTGGAGAAACATCAAAACTCCACAGCGAAACTTTTTTTCACTTTTAAATTTTCACCTCGTGTTGGTGTGTGTGTGAGTGTGAATGCCAGCATCTTTCTCTGCTCACATTTGAAACACAAGTGCTGTAGCTTCACGCATTTACTTAAAAAGGAAAAAAAAAATCTGTAACCTTTGTGATCATAGAAGTTTATATTTTCATACAAAGATTTGGTTTGTACAGAGGACCTGTAACAGATTGTACTTTTGTGAAAACACCTCAGCAAAACTCCAACAAACGAAGCTGCCCTCCTGAGATCCGCCATGACGATTTAGATCAGATATCAGATATGTTGGTCTCGGATCACTTCAGCTACGCTGGTCATTAACTCTAATCTGTAACTTACGAAAATTCAAAAAAAAAAAAAGGTTTTGTCAGTCACATTACGTGTTTATATGACAGTATCATAGTTATTCCTATGATGCTATTATATACCATATTATAATATACTGTCATTTAGGTAAATTGTATTGCTCTGCATTGAATAAAGTCTGGCTTTGGGTGCACTGCATCCTTGTATTACATGAAGTATGGAAAATAAAATAAGGAACCTGCTCTCCATGTCGCCCCCTGCTGTCACACTCTCGCCGAACAACTGGTGGAAGAAGTACGCACAATCCTGTGTGTTAATATATGCAAGTGATTTGCTCATTTAAATCTTTATACACTGCCGTGTCAACCTATCACATCCTCTAATTCATATTTATACTCGTGATGAAATGACTGTAAAATCCTAATACATCGAGCTATGAAATAAATGTGGTGGACTGAAATATTTCCCTGTGAAATGTAGTGGAGTAGACATATGAAGTGGCATAAAATTGAAAATCCGAATGAGCTGAAATGGCACCATAGGTTCATTTTCCCCTAATGCCGCACTTTATTTTGGCAGAAATTGGCACTGTTAAAAGTATTGTAAATTAGGGGTGGGTTTGAGTCCGCCTCGGGCTCTTTTCTCTCTTTCGTTTTGCTCTCCATCTGAACTGTCACTATATAAAAGGTTAAAATGGATAAATACGTGCTAGGAAAAAAATAGGCATAATTAACTTTTAGCAGTCCACACGCTCAATTTAGTCCTGTATGAATGTACAAACTGCAATACAGAGGGGAAAAACATATATTACAGAATCTAAAGATCACGGATATCCTCATACTCAAAACTACTAAATGTTGTTACTTTGCACCAGGAACTCTTTGTGTTCAGTGTTGACTGTTGTGTCCCAGGTACATCTTAGGAAACATGACAGGTGATGCACATGTACAGTAATTTTTATTTAGAGGCCACAGCTCTTGCATATTACAACTGTTGGCTTTCATAAGGCAAAAGCAAGAATGAATCCACCAGCTAATTCACACAGAAAACAGAAAGCGTTTGGGGAGGGTGGGAACCCACGGGCATGCAGCAATGGCTCAGAATGCAATGTACAGCATTTTATATTTATATATATTTATATAATATATACAAAACAACAGTGAGACCCAAACAAATGCCAGACATCTCATTCTACACAATTACAGAACAAAGACGGACCAACTTTTTTTTTTTAATAAAAAAAATTCTTTTTGCTCTTTTTCCTTGTAAAAGTGCAACTCAATTAAAATAGAACCTGTTTCAAGGCCTTTTAATGTTGAAATAAAAATAGAATCTCCCGAGTTATCAAAATGGAGCTATGAGAATATTGCATCTCTAGAATACCCACTCGAAGTTCAAGATTCCTGTTGAACCATGTCTAATTCGTAATTGAGATGAGATCACATAGCATTGACACATGATAAAAAATGCAGGTCTAGACTTACTGTCGATGTTAAGAACAGTGAGTAGACGACGGTTTATCTGTAACAGCCGTAAACAAATACAGAGGTTTTATTTTCAGTTCGAAGCAGTTGGCATTCACTTAAAAACAGACGAGACAAAGAAAAGGGTCCACACACTCATCATCACGACAATGTACCATTAATGAATGTAGAATACGACAAAGAAGCGCCATATAGGATTGCATTGGACAGGGACACACCTATTAATCTCACTCAACATTGTCAAACAAATGGTTCTCCATATTGCTTAGTAACACATAGAAATGAATTTAGAAATGAATGAATCCAAGATAGGTGCTATCTTTATCATGACACAGCTAAACTGCCAATCATGGTTATTTTTTTTTAAACATTTTTATTTTGATTTTCTTCAGTATAAGTACTATTTTTATAGTTAATAGTTCCTTCATAGGCATTTCGAGCTGACAAAGAGGTCCTAGAGTGGCTATCTGAGTTGGTACATGCATCGGTAACCAGGCTAAAGTCAAAAGTGTGAAAGGGAGGGGGTCGGGGTGAGGGAGGGTCCTAGAGGGAGGCCGGGGCTGAAGTCTCGGTGTCTAGTCGTCCTCTTCGTCCTCCTCGTCGCTGTCCTTCATGGAGATGCCTTGCATGCCTCCTTCCCTCACCGAAGCAGCGGCCTCCTCCATGGTCAGCCTGTTGCGCACCGTGTCGTACATCTTACTGTTCAGGGTGGAGTCGAGGACACCCTGCAGGCGGAAGTCCCGGTACTTTTTCTGCATGAAGACAAATATATATGTCGCGTGACACGCTTCCTGCTGTGTCTACTACAAAAGAAAGTTGACATGAGATACATGGAAGTCAGAGAAATAGTGAAACCATGGGCCAGCTTTTGGATCTTAAAGGACCACGTAAGCTGCAGGAGTCCAAAACCCATCCATGTGAACCCACGGTGCTCTAAGATAGACCAAGTTAGGATTTGTAGACAAAAAAAAGTTTCCAGTTTATCAACACCTTACCTTTGTAATCCTGATGAGGATTTTTAACTGGTAGACGTGGAGCTGCTGATCCATGCGTTCAGTGAGCCAGGTCCCCAGCAGGTTCATGGTGGCAGTGTACCATTGCTGAAACACAAACACAACACTCTCCAGCAAAACACACACCCACACACGTACTAAAGACACCATGACAGAAAACTAACCTTTAAGACGCAGGTATAAAACCAGAACTAAACATGTACATTTCATAATAACATCAGCATTCAGTCACTCGGATTGAAGCTCAGTACAAAGTCTGTATCGCACTTCACAAGAAACCCATTCTTGCATGAGTCAGAACGAGCAAATAATGCAAGTTAAGAGGTTTTCGAAAAAGGGGAAATCATGTTCAAAATAAATAAAATCTCACGAGCCACAGAAGTATTACAAGCTACAGAACATGGACGTGCTTCAACTGTTTCTTTTGATCGTAGATTAAAAGATATAATACTCCAACTTCTACATGTCAGATCGCCTCATCTCTTCATCGCGTGCTTTTAACTCGGAGTTCCGGACAGCATTAAATATAAATCACTGAGCCGATATCAAAGTTAAACTTTGGAAGTTAACGCTGGTGCACTGAAGTGGTGACAACTTCAAACTATATGGTAAAACATTAGACTTGCTACATTTCTCAAACATTTCTCTCACTTTTTGGGGGTCTCTAATTTGGATGAAAAGATCAAAACTGGTGTAGGATAGCACAACGAATGGGAACAGTGAAACAGCTAGTCTGGCTTTAACAATAGGTAAGTACAATCAAAAAGCTCAAACATAATTAACATGCTTTTTAGGTCTGAGTAAGAGAAACTGCACAATGTTAGTGCAAAACTAATCTTAGCATAAAACATGAAGCAATAAACTGTCTCCTTGCTTTGACTTCATCCATAAGAAATATTCAATTATTGTCATACTAAGAGCTAAAAGTAAAAGCAGACCTTACTGAGCTGTGTGCCAAAAACTCAGGATCCACACTGCTCTAAACACTCGGTGTCATGATGTTAAAAGTGAGGAGATATAGTCAATTTGGTCGTCTCAGACACAGATGTGGCTGTGAGCACAGAGTCTCTACCCACCTTATGTCTGTGAGGGGCAACCAATCAGAAGAAAACTGGCTTCAAGGGAGGGTAAAGGGAGCCAAGACAGCTTGTTTTTAGACAGTGGGTGAATTGAGCGGCTCCACCAAGGGCCATTAAACAACAGAAGATGATTATTCTGAGCAGTAAACCATGAAAAGCTACAGTAACAATATCCAAGAATTAAAATATCATTTTGAAATGAGCAAAATAGGTTCCCTGTCATAGAAATATGCACTCGGGTCATTTTACTAAACAACGGACTTATAAGCTTATCCCAGTGGTCAATAAGACACAAAAAAAAAACAGAAGAGCTTCTTTGGTGTCAAATCCCCCAACGACACTTCGCACTAAACCAACAGATGGAATCAAATTAAATTCTATGTAATGTTTACTAAAGTAAATGGAAACTGCTTGAATTTCATTTAGTGATCCCAACACACTCAAGGACACAAACAGACACACGTTTACCTTTTACACAAGGAAACTGCATTTATAGCGCTACGAAGAGATGGAAGGAGCAAGTTTATGGAATTTCCCTGAGTGCACTGATATTACAGCGACTTGAAGGAATTAATTAAAAAGAGGGAAGTCATAACGCATTGAAAAATGTATCTGTCTTGAACTGCAATTACCTTTTCAACTTCTAAAAAATGTTCAAGTCGATATTTTGTAGCAGCTGCATGGCCCATCAATTACTGAAGGCAATTACTAAGCCTTTATTTATAATTTATTCAAGTGGAAACGCGGTGCTGCGTTTGAAATGCCCTACACTGTGGATAGAAAACTACTATGGGGAATTGAAATTATAGTTTTGACACGGGTACATTAGCAAAAGAAAAATAGAATGAGAGTGAGTAAATGGTTTGCAGGCAGGGAGCAGCGGTGCTGTTTTCTTGTACCTTTTTCGCTCTCGTTTCCTTGGGGTGGCAATTTTCCAGACTGCACCAAAGTTACAAGAGAACAGCACCCATGTTTGATAGAAACGGGCGTCATACCTCCAAAAAAGGTCAACTTTAAACTTGTGAGTAGGCAGGAACGCAGAGAAGCTTTAGAAGGCCCGAATTAGAGGTGGAAGGAGTTAGCTTAGTTGGTGTGTTTTTAGTTTTTAGGTTGAGGTTTATTGAGATCAGGATTAGGTGAATGGTTGAAAGGTTTGAACTTGCAGATGCCTGTCCACTTCACAGTCGAGTTGAGCGTGCAGTGCATGCAGACTTCGCGGGTGGGTGGGTGAGTGGCTGAGTACGTGCTAAGGACGACTGCTCTATGTGCAAATGAGGCAGAACTCTGAGGAGGGTCATGCTAGAAGATGTACACAGGAAGATTATTTGACTCTAAAATCATGCCAACCAACATAATGTGATAAAACAAGGCAACGCAACGCTAGAGATAAGTGCCACTTTTTGACTAGAGGAGGCAGCAGGAATGAAGTTAATCAGAAAACAGGAGATTAAAAGGATTGAAATAAATCAGCGTAAGAAAGAGAGATAAAGTAGAGCCTATGCAGCGTCTAGGAACGACTTCCACATGCATGCAAATGAATGAATGGAAATGCATTCAAATCAAAAAGAAAAAAACATTGACGGCTTCGAACTTGCTAAAACTGAAACACTCACAGCTCAAAACAAAACAAAAAAAAGTCAATTTCAACACAACGGTGCTGACTAGGATCTCAGTTGGGCACTCTGGGGCCACACGGGGGACACAAGGGGGTAAAAAGCTCCACAGTAGAAAAAATTAAGGACACACGGAGACAGGGGAGCCAGTGTGGACCTCAAAGACAAAAGCAAAACCCACTTCACAACAGCATCACTCCTGGCTCCAAATAAAAAAGAAGATTAAAAAAAAAAAGTCATATTCATCTGGCACAAAAATAGAAAACCATTGTCTGTCAGACATAAAAACGTGACGTCACTGCCTCACAGAAAGAACTGAGAATCTGTCAGACACACAAAGCACTCACACGCCTGTGGAGACACAGGTCTTTACAAACAGGTTCTAAATGACATGAAGCAGACACATCACAGCATTATGTGTTGTTTGAATCACACATGGAGGACACATTTATGTCAATGTATCCCATTAGGATTATGTTTGGTAAGACAGTGCTCTCTTCCCCCTGTAACACACTGGTTCCCAACAATTCACATCCAAGTCATGCCTTTTTATGAACCCTCATTAGACCTTATACTTTTTTAACCTGCATCATGTTTGCTTCTTAGGTTGCTTTCATTAATGTTTCAAATCCCTGGAGGCAATGGAAACAGCCGTGTGGAAGTTCAGCTGCAGTTTAGCAGCGTGGGAGTTACATAAAACTGACTAAAAATGGCTCGGACCTCAGAATACTAACAATAGAAAGCTAAAGTAGATCTATTAATGCCCCCAGAGCATAAAAGTGTAAACCTGGTCTGAGCAGGTGGAAGTCATTCATCATCTGTTCTCATCAATTGTGTAAAAACAACAATAGAAAAGGGAGAAGGCGTTTGTGCTGTTTTTAGGACTATATTTATATTTGAAAAAGCTTAGTCTTTTGTGCTTTGTCCGGTTTGTTGTTTGTCATGTCTCGTTGCCCTTCGTTTCTCTTTCCCCTCACCCCAATTGTTCGCAGCAGATGGCTGCCCCTCCCTGAGCCTGGCCCTGCTGGAGGTTTGCTTGTGTTAGAAGAGAATTTTTTTTTTATTGTTGTGTTTTTTGCCACTACTATCGCCAAGTGCTTTGTACATCGATGTAGGGGTCTTTACTTTTATATAAAGAGCCTTGTGCTGACTACTGCTGTGATTTGGTGATATATAAATAAGCATGAATTGTTTCCCAATACCTTAGACTCCCGAACTCTGTTTTTTATTCAGTTTTAGCTTTTTTTTTCAAAGCATGTTTTCATTTTGTGTTCATTTTATTCCCCTTTTTACTTTCTCCTGGGGGATGCTTTGAATTGCAATGTTTATTTAAAA
The DNA here is from genome assembly GCF_000239375.1 of Pundamilia nyererei. Lineage (NCBI taxonomy): Eukaryota > Metazoa > Chordata > Actinopteri > Cichliformes > Cichlidae > Pundamilia > Pundamilia nyererei. Next base: position 3,036,504 of record NW_005187413.1, on the reverse strand, counting down.
GGTGTTACAAAGATAAATTTGCACTTTAGGACTGAAAAGTCTGTTGCAGGTTATCATTTTTACTACCAGTGCATCTATTTTCATCTTTCTCTTGCATTTTATCTAAATGATGAAATTTGGTTTATGCTTACACTGCTGTTCACTCACCTCAGTCTAAGTTGCGCAACAGACTGCTCGGGGTGTAATTAAAAAAAGGGGGGCGTGATGTCTCCTTTCTGTTCATATTTATCATCATCGTCATGACTGATCGCATTTTCCTTGGGTGGTTGGGAACCACTGTTCTAACAGATCAAGGGTATTTGCCATGTCAGCCTCTCAGATTGACCCAGGCCCGTCCAGCAGTGCATCATTCACCCAGCGTTTTCATTTCACACACAGAAACGGCACAGGTGCTTCACTGTGGACTGACGACAAAAGGACTGAGTGGGTTTTTATTTTCATTCAGGAGGCTGACATGTTTTGTGTGGAAAGCATCTGAAAGCAGAGGACGGTGGTGACTTAAAAAATACAAGAACTTGGTGTCCTGGCGTATGATCAGTATGGACAGTTCTGTTCTTTCCACAGAGAGCACTGCTTTAGATAATCCTTTCTGAGGATGCTTTTATGGACTCTTTGGTAAGTAAAAGTTTGATTTTTTAATACACAAAGGCCCAAAAGCACTGTGGCAATGCACACCAGAATGCAGAGGGCAGCTGAGATTCGGAAAGAAAAGAGACAGAGAGACAGAAAAGTCGAGAAGGGATCAGAAAAGCCTCTTCTTCCAGGCAGAAATACATTTCCTGGTCTCAAAATGGGACTTATCCCTCTCTGCCCTGTTGTTTTGCCACATTTTGGAAGGCCCCTCCCTTTTTGTGAGGAGGAGACGGCATCTTACTTACATCAAATAACCTTTCTATATACACCTCCTCATTGACCTTATCACGAAGCATATCCTGAGAGTGGCGCACAAAGGTCACGTAGCCGTCAGCTACATCCATTCCAGGTTTCTATAAGAACAGACAAAGAATAGGGTCACGACTCAGGAGAAGAGCAAACAAGCGGCTGTACCAATAATTACTGTCTTCAAAAATCACTCAGATGATATTTTGTTCAGCTTTAAATGCTCACAAACAAAACAGGAAAGTCGGAGGCTGTTAAACTTACAGGTACATCCACATATTTTGAAGCAGCTTTCACCTGAAAGTCGAAACAAAACCGTCAAACAGTGGCTGAAAGGTGAAATGTTAATTATCGTCAGATTCATTAGGGCTTGGAATATTTTACTATTAAAGATACATAACTAGAGTTCTTTTACCCTTTTTTAACCCCCCATGAGACAAAAAAAGCAGGCTTTCAGGAAATACATTCAGTTTTTCAGAATATAAAGTGAATTTTTTTTAAGAATACTTTCAAGAAAAATAAACTGAGGGACTGAAGAAAGAAAAATCTTACCGTGAATGAAAGGAATGAAGAAAAGAGAGTGCCTTCATCATATCTGGAAATTTTGGCCAGCACTCCCTCCAATATAGCAACAAACTGAAAAACGAGAGGAATCATGAACAATCTAATAATCATATTTTAAAAAAGTCAAGTTACATTTTTTTCTACTATTGTTATCAAAGTAAGCTGATATGAAGCTGCACCTTTGCAACCAGAAGCTGAATCATGTCCCTCACACTCTCCTCAATCAGCTCGTCTATCTGGGAGTGGAACTGTTTCTGTGGAAAGCAGAAGAATTTCCAACAAAAGTGTTCACGTCAGCAAATTAAAAGCACAAAGCCTCATTGTCCAACATGCAATCATTGCCCCAGATGAAGTTTTTACCTCTTGGCCCATCTCCATAGCACACAATTTTGCTGATTGGTCCTTGGCGTCCACCATCACGTTGAACATGGTGCATAATGTTGGAGAGATGCGGAAATCTGTGGACTTGCTGCTCTTTGCCAGCTTGGACTCAAATGCCATCCTGGTGCTGCAGTGCAAATTAAAAATGATACACTCTAAAATGAAAATGTGCTGCAGATGTTCATTATGCAGAAAACAAACTCTTTGCATTTTGGAGCTTTTGTGTCTCTCGCAGTTTGTCATCATCTCCCGCACAGTCACACAAATACACACCGTTTGACACAGTTCTCGATCATGTTGCTCGACATGAGCTTGATGCGGCTCTCGAGGTGTTTGGCAAACTCCTCCTCAGGCCAGTGCAGGTCCCTGATGAAAGTCTGGAGGGCGTCCAGCTTCCAGAAGAGGTCCTCCGATGTCCCGGAGCCATTACTGCCATTGACCCAAACACACATACACAGGTCAGAAGACAAATGTCAACCTGTTACCTGGGGGGGGGGGATTAAAGGTTTGGAGAGGGTGGGGGTTGTAGTGGCAGGAGCAGAGGTGGATGCTGTGCCGCTACACTTTATTTTTTTTAACACAATTTTGCTCTGGCCATATACTGACTGGTCCACCTACGTGTCTCCTTTCCTGTTTGTTCAGGAGTTTCTGGACAGTCAGTTTATGGGCGAAAAAGGAGCGGGAAGGGTTTACTGTAACAGATCAATAACCATGCTACAGAGTATGATTATTGACTGGTATGTGAAGTGGCCACATGCAGGTAAAGTCACTGCAGATACAGCAGCTAATCACACAAAGGAGTAGGGAATGGAGGAAGTGAGGGAGGGCGTGCAAAAAAAAAAGAAAAAAAAAAAAGGCATTTATAGTCAGTGTCCAAAAAACATTTTAAAAAATCTCCAAATTGGCTTCACTCATCACAGGCCCTCTCTCAACATCCATGTCCCCAGGCTGGTGGGACCCCTGGAAGGATTATCAAACAAACCATGCAGACCTTTTTAGCCATCCTGAGTAGAGCTGATTGGGAAAAGTGTTACATTTAGAGTGAGGAAGGAAAGGAGATGAAAACAGAGGCAGAGAGGTTTGAACTCCTGCCTCTAAGCCTCTCCACTTTATCATCTCCACTCCGAACCGCTCTGTCTGCCCTCCCAATCAGACTACTAGCAGGTGGTCAAGGTCAGAGATGAACCTACGGCCATGTACAATCTACAATTCGCTAAGCATCACTAGAGCAAATGTTTGTGGACAACAACTCTGGGGAGATACACATTTTGTACAATGGAGATCTTGATGTTTCAAATGGGGAACATTTTCTGCACGGTAGAACTCCAATAGCCTTAGAACTACTTTTTTTTTTTTGCTTGATTCGTTTTTTTTTTTTCAGCCTGTATCTCCACACCTCAGCTCAACAGCATGCATGTTGAGACAAATGAGAGCATTACAGCCTCTCATTTTAGAAAGCACGTCCCCATCTACTCTAACACCTCTCAGTGACCTTGGCATGAACATGAACAGCAATAAGTGGCAAGTATTCACAGGAGAAAACCGATTCAGATTTTGTTGAATTTAAATGTCAGTTTCGACTTCATTTACATTTTTTGCTACAATTTCAAAATTTGGCAAATCTTTTTTAATTGTCCTTACTCATGGGCATCTTCATACCAAGTTATCACTGCTTTCTCAGTAAATCTAAAGTGAACTAGTTGAATACACACTCAGAGTCATATATAGCAGCCATCCATGACGGGGTAGAAAAGCTAGGCATTTGTGGAAGGTTAACTGATAGTCCTGCTACTGGCACTGGCAGATTTGGTACTTTGGGAATTTGGAGGTTCACATTTGGTAGATTCACATTGGGCAGATTACTTGTTAAACTCCTGCAGAAAAGACAGACAAAAAGAAAAAAAAAGAATCCATAACAGTGGCGTGGGAGCTGCAGAAAGCAATGTAACACTCATCATAAAAGTAAAATCTGAAAATATGTGAAGACTGGAACAAAGAGTAACGCACATGAAAGGGACGGTAACTGTCAAAGACTCACATTTTACAAAAATACTCAAGAGTAAAGAGAGCTGGACACACACATAAAGTATTAAATGCAGCGATAGAGACAAGCAAAGTAATACTGAAAACCCAAAAAATGAACACGAATAAAGACCAAGAAAATACAGGTTACCTTAATACACTTTAAATATAATCTTTGCAATGAAAGGAAAATGTGAAAGCAGACATATTAAAGCCACAACAAATAAAGTAGCAACATAACACACTGGAGGCAAATTTTTTTCTGGTAACATGTCAAAGCACACGTCATGAATGTTAGTTCACACACAGAACAACAGGGATACTATGTTTTGCCCTGACCCCAATGTGTCGGCGAGAATTGGTGAGACATACATTAATCAAGCACTATTTTCAGACTAGAAAAACCAATTTCTTCTACAGGATAAAGAGGTTGCTCAGCCCACACTTGGCTCGTTCTTTAAAAGTGAAGCTACAGGAAGCTTGGATGAACATTACAGCTGCGCTACCAGATTTTTCAGCCTCCACACAGTCAGTCAGTCTGTCATCTGCATAAAAAAGCTTTGCATCTCCAGCCATCCTACAGCCTAGCTATAAAGACGGAAGCTCCTTACTTTACAGGCTCCCAGGACTCTCTCTCAAAGCCCTTGTGAATTGATTGTGCGATGGAGGACTCCATCAGATCCACATATCTAACCACCAGAGGAGCATACAGATCTTGAAGATGTTTGTGAAACTTTCCATTGCACAGATGATCTATGAGGGGGGGAAAAGCATGTTACAAAAGGATATCATACTTTTTTCTTTTTTTTTTAGATGAAAATACCTGAAGGTAGCTGAAACATAAAGATGGGCCAACTGCATGAACTTACAATCTGTCCGGAGGAAGTCATTGAGCAGCTGGAAAAGGGGAAAGCTGTCCCAGCTCTCAGGTGACTGGATCTCCAGAGCGGCATCCATGTCGATGGCGTAGAGGGCCAGGAAGTTTTCTGCATGTTCCACCATAAGGTCTGTCCACCATGCAAATGCCTAGAGACACAGCAGGAGGGAAAGCAAACAGGTGAACAAGTCCTCCTGTTTAAAGATGAGAGGGAAAGGAGGGAATAATAAACACTACTGGACAGTATCGCTCTTAAAAGGAAATACCACTGGGTTGATGCATGTTTGGTGTGTTGAGGGAATAGTTTGGCATTTCGGCAAATATCCTTACCCTTTCTTGCTGGGACTTGATTTTTCATACGTTGGATGTAACACTTGAATATGAAGCTAAAGTCAGAAGCTGGTTGGGTTTACTTAGTTTAAACACTTGAAACAGAGGGAAGCAGCTAGACTACCAGGGTCTCACAGCACAGGGTAAGAGGCAGGGCGCACTCCTGGTTTTTAAGTGGGCTTTTTGTATTACCTACACTAATTGGCAGGTCACACAGTATTGGTATGCACAAGTTTGCTAGCATCACTGTATAACCTAGCGCTTCTCTTTCTCAACCAAGCATTGATGATACATTTCCTGTTATACTAGAAAACATATAAAGCCGAATGCACCACAGACCACCCTCTCAAATGATTTCAGTAATTGCAAAACCTGCCTGTAGCTATTTGCATTTGTTTATCTGTGATCTGGTTAGCATTTTAAAATCGAGTGTAAACAGAGTTGCCAGAAGACTGATTTACTACCTTTGAGCAGTCCAGCTGCTTCTCTCTGTTACAGGTGTCCATTAGACGTCCCCTGTTATTTAATTTGAGAAGATATTTGGTTATATTTGTGGATACCGAATGACTTTTCCGTGCCGTGTGTGAATTCTGTAATTGCCGGGTATTTCCTTTCAAATGAACAGAAATTCTATCACAGCTGTCAGCTTGTGTGCTTGTGTATGTTTTCCATGGCATACAACTAGATCAAATCCACAGCTCTTCCTAATTGGTACATGAATTCAAATCCAGATTATACTTGGGAGAAGATTTGCACAGTGGGGTTGCATCTTTGTGCCTTCTATTCATGACAGTATCTTTACATCTAGGGTGCTCTTCTCATGCAAACGTGGATCTCCCTGCATGCTTTTCTCTCCAGCTGAGAGATGAGGGGGTCCACCATTCACATCACCAACAAACCCATAGCCCACTAGATGTGAATGTGTCTCATGCACATCACTGTCTAGACACACCAAAGACTGCAGCATACAGCATCTCTAGTGTTGGAGTGTGTCTGTTCCAATTAGTTAAGTAGGTGTCTGAGATTCAGCGGATCGTTTTTCTAGCACAGTCAGGACTTTCTCACCCTTTGACAGCAGAGGTACAGTAGTTGCTTTGCTGGCAGTCTTGGCTTGGCTTATTTGCTTATCATTCAGACTAACATATTGCCAAGTTCAATTAATGAAGCTGAATTTTTCCAAGTTATGCTGCATGCTCTACTTTACTGCTGTTTATTGTTAATCGACCACCTTATTTAACCACCACAGCAGCAGTCAGAACCGTACTTACCTTCCTACTTACCTGTCCACTTCAAACGTTTAAAAATCATGATAGCTCTAATGTTAGAAACACAGGCAGCAAACAAGGCTCTTCTCCATCGCATTCAAGGATATATACTCTTATATCAGCTAAAGGAGAGGACAGTAAATAGCTTCCAACAGGGAAGGGGAAAGGCTCAAAGGTCACCAGGCAGAGTAGCCTCCAACCTTTGTTAGTGGTTAAGGAACACATACAGGACCCTGAGAAATCTACGGCAGACCCACTGTTCAGCCAAAACAAACTCTAGTGCTGTATCAGTGCAACCATGTCAAGGGACCAGTCTTAAAGGGGGTGTAGTTTGCTTAGGGGAGAGATGTAGAATCATCTACTGGACATGCACAGAGCATTACGGGAGTTTCTCATTCAACTTGACTACATACCTCTTTTCCCTGCTTGGGCAGTCACCAATCATATGACAGTGAGAATACAGGAAGATGTTCAGAACAATAATGTATTTTTGAAGCATTTCTTTGTTAGGGTTTGTAAACTGAGAATAGACAGCAGAGAGGGATGGAAGAGGAGAAGCTGGAGAAGTAATGCTTAAACAGGTGCGGACTGTGAAATTAACTGCTGGATGGAGGGGAAACAAATGTTTATGGAGGATCAAACTTCAAAGGTTCACATGGAGCATACTTTGGGAAATTTACTGGTTCAGCATGCTAGGATAGAAAGGAAACCTCTTTATGGCCCGATGAACATGCTTTATGATAACAATTATGTTGTGCAAGCTAAAGTGTTTTTTTAAAAATTTATATTTAAACAGATTTGCTCTCACTTCTGTGCCTACAAACCCACCCACTGAGTTCATTCTCTGTCTAGAAACGTGCTTCTTGCCATAGTGGCGCACATGCCATACAGGAGGGTCGTGATGGGGACTGAAGAGGAAAAAAAGAAAAAAAAATACTGTACCGATTGATCTCCAGAACTTGTGACTGCCGCCTGTCAAGCATATTCAGAGAGATACAGTAAATCTGCTTTATCTGTATATTCTAAGATCACATTTGGATCACCTTCAGATCTACACAGCTGCACATGTTCATCATGCTTTCCATCAGCTTGATGTCTAAAGTCGCCAACACGATGGAATAAGGAAGCTAGATGGATTTTTAAAAGGAGATGCCTTCCTTGAATATTGGTTCAGCTTGTTCTCATTCCCAGAGTGCCAAATACTACCATTCTGTCAAAAGCTGCTAATATATTGAGATATGCGCAAGGTGTTGACTGGTGATGATGACACTCATATCACAGTTAAACCCACTGGGTAAGTGCAATTTGTCAGTGTGCACAGTTGTAAAGGGGCAAAATCCAAAGTGAGATCTCTTCCTACTTCTAACCGAGTCGATTTTTATGCCTAAATGCTTAAAATTAGTTAGTGAAAAACAAGCAAAACAAGCAAAACAAAGCACAAAGCGCAAATGGCTCACAAACCAAAGTGATTTGCTCCACAAAGACTCCTCCAATCACTTAATGCCAAATTGGTTTCTTTAAAGGAGGATCTGTGGAGGTGTCCTGTATTGCTAGAGCTCGTGTGTCAAGGCACATTTGACAAAGAAGAACTTTTGCATATATCTGCAAACATATATAGCAGAATTAGACAGGACAGCAGTGTTTGACACCCTGGGATGAGAACATGTCCATTAGCTTGTGGTGCTAAACCAAAGCCATACAGATCTAAAGGTAAAACAGTAGCAAAGACTGTGTTTAAGTAAAAAGTTAACTAATGTCAATTTCACCATTTTATTTGGGACAAAAATATGCTAAATGTCAAAACAGCAGTATATCTTTGTTGACTCCATTGGAATAAACTGGTGAAATTAAGACTGACTGAGTTGTTACAGTTTATGCTACCTTATACCTCCACTCCACTCCATTTCACTGGGATGTATTATACTTGTGACTCCACTAGATTTATTCAACACACATCTTTTCTTTAAGACTATATTTATTCACATAAAATCCTATTTGAACTTACAACTTAGAATGCTCTGTTTATATTTAAACCCATACATGTCAGTTTTTTAGGCTTTTGAACCTTTTTGAAATACTTCACATGTGGCTATGTGAATTCCCATCTAAACCTCTCAGGTTTCATTTACATGGCTTTCACGATTCCCCCAAGAAAAAGCAAAAACATTATCTGATTTAAATGTGGTGATCTCTCCTTGAAGGCTTTTTACCTGTGCACCTCTGGAAAGCCTTTCACCGCAAATCTCAAACTTGCACTTTTGTGTCAAACTACCTCAACCTGTCGAGACTCATTACTGAGCTGGCTTTTCAGTACAACCCAGAGAAGAAAAAACAGTTTTCAGTGGAAGAGCCAACAGACAACAAGACTGAAGGTGGCTCATCGGGTGAGGAGCGGGACCAAGAGCAGGGCTAGACTGGTAAACTGGCATATCGGGCATTTTCCTGGTGGGCCGACTCACTTTTGGACCGATGGGGCAACTAAAAGACCGCTGCACACTGGCCCCACAAGCACTGACAGCAGCCCATTCATTCAGCTTCATTACTGCCACTGTATTGCCCAATAAAATGTCTTAACTACCAAGCCCGCCTCTACATTCGCCCAAGTAGCTTAGTGTTGATGAGGTAGTGAAAAAGTGGAGCTGAAATGCTGAGACAGAAAAATAGAAATAAATGCAGCAAAATTAACCGACATGTTAGCTGTCGGGGCTGCTGCACCGTCAACTCCTCCTCGTAAAAAAGTGCACGAGGAGGGACCACAGCGAGGGAGACGCCTGGACCAAATATGCCAGGGCCGATTTTGTGTCCCAGTCCAGCCCTGAGCAGGAGTATGCTTCCTTTTTAAAAATTCACCAGCTTTGAATTCATCCCTCAGAATTTAAATGTTAATGCTTTCGATTGTTGCTCCCCGCTAAGCCAGCTTGCCAGACTTAGGTCCCTGTAACTCTGGCCTCTTCCACAAAATGCAATTCAAGCTAAAGGCTTTTGACCATTTTGACACAATGGTGGACTGCAAGGGAGCAATCTAAACATGCCGGTGCCTAAAGCGTACAAGGAGACAGCGCTGGAGAAGGTAACAGCCATATTTAAATCAGGTAATGTTTTTGTTTTTCATTGGTAGAGTCACAAAACACACTACAATACAGACTATGGCAGTTTAGTATTATTGATAAAAGCATCTAATTGAATTTCACAAAGATCAGTTTTCTTGGGAACAATGTGTTTTACTTACTACTTTAAATTCAGTGTAAGGCCTGAGGTTTATTATAAGTGATCTTGTTGTGTGTGACCAAAGGGAAGCAGCGCAGTAGAAGCCATGAAAATGCGCATTAACTTGTTTCACCTTGTGTTTTTTCTTCTAGCCAAACATCTATACTGGAGTATCCTCAACATAATACTATCGTTTTAACAACTTATGTAAAACTAATGCACTGTCATCACAGCAAAAAAGATGCCATTGTACCATTTCTGTCTAATTTACAGTCTACCCTCAAACATGGCCCTCTGATTCCATGTGGCGATGGTCCGTTGAACACCAATTAGAGCTTTCCGAAATTAAATTAATCTTTGAAAGTTTTTTCCTTTTTTTTTTTAGATACCCATAGATGAAAGCAGCTTTATTTATAGAGGATTGATAATAAGGCTAGCTCCCTGCTGTGGGGCAAGTGAGATAAGAGTGAGAGCATAGAGGGAAAGTGCTTTGAGGAGGAGAGGAGGAGAGGGTTCTCACTCACCTCCGCATGGTGTTCCTGGTTCTGCTGGAGGACCTCTATGACTAACTCCGCCAGGCGAATTGTTTCCTCCAGCTTTTTGGCAGGCGTGACTAAGCGGCCTACGTTCTCTGAGACAAAAGGATGAGGGTGAGGGATGAGTGGTTAGTCAAGCACAGAGGATTCCAGGGGGATTTTTATGACTATTCAAAAGATTTTTTTTTCTGTTTATATTTTTGACCGTTTAATAAAAGTATAAACACAGCACTTACGCTGTGATGTTTACCTACCATACCCCCCATAACAAGTAAAGCGTGTTCTTATTTACTGTGTATGCATTTTGGGCTGCATGACATAAAGCAACAGAGTTGATGCATTTATGGGATAATCAGACTCATGTTGGAGGAGTATCAGACACAGGAATAGTGGCGCTGAGATGGAGGTGCAATGCAGCATTGAAAACATGCATATTGTGTAGCGGTACTGAATAAGCCATCTGTATAAGGAGCTGTCTCATGGCCAAAAATACTCTGTGAACACGCACAGTAAAAATTATTCATTCCTTCTCTTTGAAGTTATATGATTGGATGAGATTATTAATTCAAAGCTAATAGTACTGGATGTCTAATAAGGATCGGGTTCTCTACAAACACTCGTGGCTAGAACTACATGAAAGGGACATTTATACATATTTCTGTAATTCTTTTTTTCTTAAGACCAACAAGTGTATAAGAATCTTCTTAAATATATATTATTTTATAAGTAATCTGATCTCAATGTAATAATACACACATTGGCTGGCTCATAGTTTTCTTTGTTAGAACTAATTTTATAAAAAGGCAGGTGCTTGGATCAAATTAATAAAATAGTTGCCAATTATCTGATGAAATTCCTGAAGGTAATGAATATTTTTTACAAGCGTGCTGATTTTGGATTTCTCTTAAACTGTGCTTATGTGCTCATGAAAGCTGTTCCTCACTTATCAGCTGGTGACTTTGGTCTATGATTAGCAAAAGCTCCAAATCACTTGCTCGTACCTTTGTCGGCAGAACGATCTGATAAAAACAGATATGTGTCATGAAATGGAGTTGTTCCTTAAACACTGTGATTATATGGCATGACATATTTTGAACATGGAACTGAATGGCTACACAGATCTGAAATCAAAAGCACATAAATACATAACTCTACATAAAACAGTAGAAGTCTGCAGTCGGCAGTTCTAACTGGAAGCCTTTTGCTGTTTTCATTATTATTTTAGGGTTCTGCGGGTATTGCTGCTCAAGCCAAATGAATATTTTTTTCGGAGCCTGGTGAAAAATTAAGTGAAGGAACCCTAAGCTAGCAGTAGAGATTACACTTTCAAATGCCACATAGAGGGAACTGAGCTGTAAAGTAATATTTAAGACTTCTAATAATGCCTGATCACGAGGGTTTGAATTAGATATAATATGGTTTAAAGAGGAGCAAAGTTTTGTTTGTTTTGTTGTTGCTTTTTTATTCCATTGCACATGCGCTCCAAGAGAAAGCCATACAAACTCCACAAAGAATGGCCCTGTCCAGGTTTAAACCCAGGGCCTCCTGACTGGGAGGCGAGGGGGATATTTGGGATGGTTTCAGATGTCTCAAATTTCTTATACTTGAGGTTTTGTGGTTGTCTTTAGCATCTGTGCTACATCTTTGCTTTACTTTACTCCCAGACAAAAATCCCCATAATGCATATCTTTATATAATGAGCTCATTTTCATGTGTGGCCTGTGGTGAAAATGTATGCTAATTTGTGTGATGGGGGGGGGGGAGGTTGCATTAAAGTGTTGCTTATGTCTTTTTAAATTACATTATAATGTAGATAAAAATATAGGACCATATGTAAGAGATTGCATTACTTTATGGTTTTGATGGTGTCTTAACATGTCTACCGAAAAACACACTTGTTCACCTTTATTCAAGTGTGAGTACACTACATTTGAAATGAGTGAGAATAACATTTTCAGCCGTATAATTCACTGCTCCAGATTTGAATCTGGAAAAATATAAAGTAGTACAATCTCTACAGCTTTACTGCTTTTTTAAGACATGCCAAGACATTTGAGAACTTGTACAATATTTAAAGTGTGTATAGAAGATGTGCTAATGGTAAATGCATGCATATGTCTTACACTGATTTGCAGTAAACATGTGTGTAAGGTGTGGGTGTATTTGTATATGTAAATGTAAGTGTGCACTATAGCTAAACCATAAGCTAAACATGGGTTCACCTGGATCCTTTTGATCCTTTTGACCTTTCTCAACTTCAGCGAGAAAAAGGGGAGAGAAAAGATAAAAAGGAGATGTTTAGAATTAGCACGGCTCTATGGTTATTTTCACGAAAGGGGATGGGGGCTTGGGGGAACTCAGGCTTGTTGTTCATCGCCACGTGACCCTTTAAATGAATCTGCTGGGACACTTTCAGCTCCAGGGACTGACGCTTCTGGGCAACAGACAAACGTCACAAACACACAATAAAAAATAGAAACACTGAACCAGTAGCCTGTGGAAAATTTAAAAAAAAGTGATAAGATGTTTTTTTTTGTTAACAAACAGACAAAGCTTCGACTATTGCAAACAGGTAGGGGACACAAACAGCTTAAAGGACCGTAGACAGGACACGCTGAGTGACTTGAGTTGACCTGAGTCAAGTTAAAACACAAACTGGAGCTGTTACATCCATACACCCTATCCTGTTGTTCCCATTCAATAGCTCTGTCAACAGATGCTCTTTCACTGTCACTGGAGACACGGTGACAAACAAGCCTACCTGTTCGGCACAGCACACCACTGACACATGATCAGACCAAATGACTGAAAACAGATACCAATGTAAGCAATATAAAAATGCATTCAAGTCAAAGGAATGGGCTTCAAACCAAAAGAAAGAAGCTTACAGACCAGACCGCTCATTCATGTCCATCACAAACAGATGGTGCAAAAAAATGGACCCCTACTGATTCTGTGTGGTACTGCTCAGATCTCTCGACTGGTGCACTCCCCACTCACTCTCACAGACAAAGGCACAGATAAAAACAAGCATGGCAGGAGCAACATTTCTGGAGAAAGAGAAGAGGCAGAAGGGAGGGGATGAGGTGAAGGTGCGCTTAAAAGAATGAGGGGGGGAATGGGAAGAGATGATGAAGGTACTCACGGATGGTTAAATCCATCACTTGAGATGCCAAGCAGAAGACAGGGTGCTCAAACATTTCCCTCTTTTTCCCTATAAAAAAGGATCGGGGCATGCAAAAGGATGGGGTCAGAAGGGGGAAGTCTAGAGGTCAGAGGGTGATGGGAAGAGGGCTGTCCAGGTGAAGGAGACAATCTGTTGGGCAGGAGGCCCAATAATAAGGTCAAATCGTTGGTAAAATTTGAATCAGATGCCTCACAAGGACAGGTGGAAATAAATTCACACAGCATGAAAAGATAGTAAGGTTTCAATCCTTAGTATCTTTAGCACCCTGAGGGATTTCTTTCAAGGCATAAACAACATCAGAGATCTCTATGTAAATGTGCATGTCAGTGCAACTGGTATGTTGAAAAATAGACACAGCAAGAGGAAGAAATAAGACATCCTAAAATGTCTTTATGTATTTTTTCATATGTAATCCATGCCAGTAAAGAAAGGCCGTGTTATGTCTCAAAGCACATGCAAGGCTGATGCTGGTTTGTATGCATTCAATCCCAGCATTCCTTTGGTTAGAAGCCACTCATCACATAGTGGAGAGGTTAGAAAAAGTGACATCTGTGTGGAGAGGGGGGAAAAAAAGCAGAGCAGACAGGGGAGGGAGCAGAAGATAGTGGTCTTCAGCAAGAGCATAAGACACAGTTGACAGGAGAGCTGCTGGTATTTCAAGGCAGGGAGTGTAAAGAGGGGCGGGCAGAGTCAGCTGGAGGTATCAGAGAGGTTGGAGCTAACAGTAAGATAGTGGAAGAGAGGGAGTGTGTGTCGACTGGGAGCTGGGAGTCATTTAAGCTGAACTTACAATCCAATCATCAAATGTCAGAAGCCAGGATACTACACAGCTCGAATAGTCAAGGCACAAAGAGAGATCGGCACATCAACAGATTTCAGGGCTTTGGATTTGAATGCATTTTTACTCACACACCTCTACACAAAAGCCAACTTGACCTACAGAACAGCACAGAGCTAAAGCAGGCCTGAAACAAAGGAGAGAGTTATTGGACTGAGAGACAGAAAGTGACTGTGACAAATCATTTGTCACAAATCATTTGGGATATGGACACAAATATACCATATACCAAGTGAATTTACCATGTGTAAATTAATTGATAACATGAAAGGCAGTCTTACAGAAGAAAAAGAACATATGGAGATATACTGATTGTTCACTCTGCCGTTTTTTTCTACCAAACCACTGACTGGGCACTTCAATCTGAGTCTGTAAAACATGACATCTTCATGATCAGTAGGAATGTTTATCAGATGCATAGCATTTGTACCCTGATACCAGCAGTCATTATGTGACAGTGAATTGTGTTGTTCTGGTTACCTTCAATTTTAGCATAGTCTTTAATCCGCTGGTAGTTGAGCTGAGCAGCCTGCTCCAAACATTTGCGAATTACCCCTTTAACTTCTTCTGGTGGAACCGGGGTCACAATGTCCTTCATCAGGACCTGCAGGCCACATCGAAGATGACTCACAGAACCTCAATATTTCAGAGGGCACCTTTTTCATTGTTCATAAAATGTTTTTATTTAAGCATTTACTAACCCTCTCCAGCAAAGATAAAGTGGCCTTCAGTGCACCCTCTGGACGACCGAAGGGGAAACAATATCTACAAGGGAAGACCGAAGATTTAATAACAGAGAAAAATACCAATAACCGGGATGTTTTGTGACTTGGTGTAATCTGGTTTTAGTGAGGCGGCAATCACCTGAAATTTACAATCCGGTTTTCCAATATCACACGCAACCGCTCCTTGATGTCTTCAAAGCGCTCCTTCTCATCCACTGTCACTGTAGTCAGCCCGTCTGGCCTATGAAGATCGCACCCACAAACGTTAACCCAGCTGCAACCCCAAAGTCCAACGTATATAACCCTTTATCTAAGCCCCCAAATCTCTGGTTAACAGCTTTCACACCCCAGGGAACTGATTGAGTGATTTTTTTTTTCTTTTTCTTGAGTTCCCTCCAGTTTTACACATTGAAAAAATGACCATGTCTCACCTGTTTTCACCTTGAATCAGTGGATTTTTGGACTCCTTTTTCTTTCTAAACTTGAATATGCATGCTCGTTTAGAGGCAGCACGGGGATCTGGGCTTTGGGAGCTCTTTGGGGATTTTAGGACCTCATAGCCCAGTGGGCCCCAGTAACTGATGCCCTCTCTGACTTTAACAGATGCATGGGAGGATGAATAATATGGACAGTAAGAGACTATGGCAACAAAGGACAGAGAGAAAAGAAAAAAAAAAACAAAGAAAGTGGTAGAAAACAAGGAAATATGTAGAGATACGCAATTGATTAACAACATAACATGAAATTACAGAAAGAAAGGCCAAAAAAAATGTACAACAACATAAAAAATTAAGAAAACATAAACATGACAAAAATAATTTGATGGAAACAAAACCTTTCCGTTCTGATCCTATCCTGTGTTAATGCATCTTTAAATTTCTCAACTGCTGCATCCATAGGAGGCATAGCTTTGCCTGACAAAGTGTAATTTGTTACAAATGAAGGTTGAAAGTCATAAAATGTAAATATGTTTATAAATGTCATAATGTTTCATAAAGAAGGACTTAGCGCACACCTGTTCCCATGGACATGAGAGGCACAAAAAGCGAAGCTGTAGTGAAGAAGTGTGGGGTCGATAATGGCCCCATTTTCTGCCCTTTCCAGGAGATCACGCAGGTAACACAGGTGTCTGTGACAACCCCGAACTCCGTTCCTTGCGCAGTATTCATCCAAGACAAACACCTGGCCCGGACTGAACCATCCCTACACCACACAAACACAGACACACAGTGTACTACTTGATAACAACTGACTAAAGAGCACTCACTGTCATTCATGCGACAACGAGCGGAAACAAACTCACCAGGCAGCAGAAGGTGTCGTTGAGCCTGTGGTCCAACGTGAGTCGCTGCATCATCTCAAAAAGCGAGGCGTGGTCAAAGCTACAGGGGTTAGCGGAGATAAATTCATCCATGCCATGTTTCTGAGCTCTGTCAGCGTCTATCCGGCCAAAGGCACAGGGAAAAGCACACGGTTCAGAGGAGACGACATCAGTGAGGCACAGGGCAACAGTCTTCATTACAACACGAGAAACACCAGGGAGGCTTTTTTTTGGGCTACTTCTAAGGGCAAATTATAAACACTTACAGCTTACATTGTCAACTTGCATTGTGTCAGATAGCGTAAAGAGTTTTCTTGTATTGGTGGATGAGATTCTATCAAACTGAAGCTAAACTCAAAGGGACGGGTGTTTCTACTGTATGTGCATTCATGCATCTAATGTTTTGCAGGGGAAAAAATCCTAAAAAAGCCAAAAGGTGTTTGGATGAAATGCTGTAAATAATATGTAAAAAAAAATATTAGATCCATTCTTCTTTATGTATTCAATAGATTCTGCCATTCGCGACTGTTGTCACTCAGGTCCTGATAGATATTGACACGTGTGCTAATAAAAAAGGCACAAATATGGCAAAGGAGAAATCATTTGAACATGCTGTAAAAAACAGTTCTAACAAAAGAAAAAAAAAAGTTATTTTGAGAAACAAATTCTTAAGATTTGCAGATTTCTCTCTGAATATGGATGCTGAACCTCTACTCGAGCTCTATTGGGTTTTTAATGTTTATCTTGCTACAGTGCTTTTGCCACTAACCTTCTCTGTAACAAGAGGACTTTTCAAAATGTTAAACCTGCTCCCTAAATGAAGAAAGACATTAGTAACATTAAACAATGACAAAATGAAAAACATGGAATGGAAGTAATGTAAAAATGGGTGTTGAAACCATTAGTGGGATAATCTTTTTTTTCTACCCTCTAAACCAAAACAGTCATTTCTTGTTCTGCAAATATTAAAGCTGTCAAAGAGAAAA
Organism: Pundamilia nyererei; assembly: GCF_000239375.1. NCBI lineage: Eukaryota > Metazoa > Chordata > Actinopteri > Cichliformes > Cichlidae > Pundamilia > Pundamilia nyererei. Next base: position 3,019,386 of record NW_005187413.1, on the reverse strand, counting down.
ATGGAAAAAATGATGGGGACGAAGATGTTTCAAAATAGATAAGAGGCACAGCCATGTCCTCTGTGTGAGTGACAGGTGTCATGTCCAAGAGACACTGACATGAGTGATGATGATTTTGGGGGGTGGGTGAGGGAAGCGGAGACCTGATCGTGGTAGGGCAGGAAAATATTGAATAAAGCACAAGTGACATCTATCAACCTCCAGGTCAGTGAAGGGGAAAGAGGGGAAGGGTTTAATGTGGGTGCTAAAACTTAGCTGAAGTTTGCCAAAAAAGGAACCTGAAGGAAGGTACATTTTAGCAAATTTTTAATCCAATCTGAGAAAGAAAACCTGTAAGACAACAAGTAAAATGTGGACAATAAAACAGGGAAACAGAGCGAAGAGGAGAGGAGGGACAAGACAGGTGCAGTAAGTTATCATGTATAAAGGTAACGCTATGAAAGAAGACAGTGAACGGCGTTACAGATGAGTGGAGCGTTGGTTAAGAGATGATGGCAGGATGAAAAAGGATCTGGTTGGTCAGAAAATCTTTCAATTTGACAATAACATGGTGGAAAGTGGTGACAAAGAAAACACTGTGGCAGACAAAAAAGGAAGTGAGGCGTTGAGAAAACATCCAAAGAGTGAGCACAAGGTGTCAGGTGTTGGACTATGAGACACAGAGAGTGGGCTACATTTCCTTTAGTTGGAATAAAAATGGAGTTTAAGTCCAGAAAACACTCAATGCTATAGTAACATTACTATAACTCTCAAGATAAAATAACCAAATTGCCAAAGTAAATATGAGAGTACTTTTGCATACATTTATAAATGATTACATGCTGGAGAACAGTGTGACTTTTCGTAAAGCTTTTAATTATGTCATGCACATCTGCAGACCCATTTTCAAATTTGCAATTTTGATCATTTTTTTTATGCATTCCTCTTTTTTTCCCTTCTCTACGCATTTGCAAGTTGACAATACTTGAATATGTTGCAGTGTATTCATGATCTCTACAGAGCACACTAACAGGCATACCACTACCGGAGAACTCTAATAGGGTAGCAATACAATTTTGGTGCAAGTACATGGGTAAATAGCATGAAGCCGACAGAGGCAAAACTGTATCATTCTCTGGGAGATGGGGGAAATGAATGAAAACTCCTGTATTTGTACAAAAGTATGGACACATGACACAGGTGTTCTCCTATTCAGGCAAACAAGGGCAGTCAAAAGAAATCAAATGAGATTGCTCCTTTCTGGAGGTGTAGTTACCGGTCTAGCCTCTATCTACAGGCCCATCTACTGTAGGAGGAAGGAGTGGGAGTCCGGAGTATTTTATCATAAGACGGGGCGGCATTAGCTACTCCTTGTCTTTGGCATTCAGAATACTCCGCGTACATATTTGCCAACTCTCGTCAAGAAAAGTTCAAAGAAAAAGAATTAAAAGCAATTGAGCCCTCTGAAGTAAAGCATAATTAACATAAACACTTTGGGGAAACAACTGCATACACAGGCTGTCATCGTAATTTATCCATATCTCTATCTTTAAAGAAACACATGTAAACATTAGTCTTTTACAGTTTCGTCTGTGAATCGGGTTGTTTGCAGCTCTTGATTTTGATAAGACATTTACACTAAATATTCTTGGTAATACAAAACTATGAAATCATTTCTTCATGAATAGCACGTCGCATTTTAGCCTGATATTGCTTTACTCTGAGGGGTCCTTCCACCAATAAGAATAAAGAGAGAAGGCAATTATGCAGAAACAACTATGATATCAACTTTAACTATTATTGAGCCAAATAATAATTCCTAAGAATAAAATACATGCATCCTATATTGGCACGAATGGATGCTTATACTTTCATCCTCAGAGCTGAGGTTGTTAAAAACAAAAAGTCATCAACTAATATCTAAGACATGAAGCGAGACGTGAAAAAAAAGGAGAAGAAGGAAAGAAGAGAGAAAAGGACGTTGCATTTGTCAGATAATCGGCGGGGATTATCTGAGCTGTGCCGGCTACAGGGAAGCACTTACCCTTGAGTCCAGCTAGAAGACAGCAGGGTAAGAAGGGACAAACCAGAATAACATAAAGACTAGCAACAAGGCTGGAGGAGAGCAATCACGAGAGACCCTGACCTAGCAGCTGCATTACTTAAGAAGGGTCCAGGCAAAGCATGAAGAAGAAAACACAACTCAAAAACAACAACCTATACCAACATGATAGTTTGTGGGTGGTGGTGTGTGAGTACATGTGAGGATATGTGAACAACAGATGCTGAGGCATATTAGAGAAAGGAAGAGGGAGACAGAAAGCAAGAGAGAGAAAGAGAGAGAGACAGACAGACAGAGACAGAGGAAGGAGACAGAGCTTACGATCCTCATCACTCTACTGCAGTTTACTCTTGGTTATGGACAGCTACTTAAAGAGTTAAGAGCTACACAGTAAGTACTGTCCCTTTGTTTGATTACAGAGCAAACACAAGGCTTACTCTTAAAAGGGACACTGGCAAACACAAACACCTACATTATAAAGGAAACTGGAAAAGGTGGCCCGAATCGTTTTTAGAAGAAAAAGAGACTATGAAGGTGCTGGATGAAATGAAGGTCAGGTTTTTATCACCAACCTCTTACAATTATAGCAACAAATTTAAGCACACTTTAAAGGTGCACTCTACTCGTTTTGCAAGTAATTGTTGTCACTACTGCACTTTACTGTCTGATTCTAATTGCCTTTTGTTGCGCTTGATATTTCCGCTATAGCCAGAAATGGAAGCTTTTCTGCAATGATGTAATTCTTTTTCTACAATTTCCACAAGTCCATCTGTTTTTGAACAAATAAAAAAAAAAAAAACGCACCGAGAGAAATTGTCTTCTGTGTTCTGGAGGAGCTGAGTCAGGTCAAGAAAACAACCCTTTTAATATTACAGTCAAGGACAGACGACAAGATATGGGGTTTTCTTTTTTAAATAAAGGCCTTTGATCGGATGTCCTCACACTCTATCATATTTATTTGCAGTATTATGTCAGAAAGCTGTTGCACAGACTAAACCTGTGTTATTTAACATTTTATTGATGTGCACTAAAGCTGCAGAACCTTCATAGCACTCTTCTTTTCCATCCTTTCACTGCAGCAGAGTCAGGAGGGCTGTGTATGTTATGGTCCCAGTGCCATTCAAGACCACCAGGGGGTGAAACATGTACGCGTGGTGTGCCACAATGTTTCAGGGAGGGGAAGGAGGTCTGTGCCACTGTGAGAGGCTTTGAATGGCAACAGCTGGCATCAGAGGAGTCAACTAACCACAAGAACGATCACATACTGGACAAAAAAACCGATGGAGAAACAACATAGAATCTCATGTGACAGGATTTGCATTGAGTGACCCAATTCATGTCTTCTGATACTTTTATAAAAGAGTGGAGTAAACTTGGGGCTTTGCACTTTTGAATAGTATTATTGCAACCCTGAGGTTGTTTTTTTTGTATTTGTATTTAAAGCCAATTAAATTTACATAATTATTCTAAGAAAAAAAAAATCTCATTACAATTGAAAAAGAAATTATTCTCAGCCCAAAGAGTCAAAAGATGCACACAAAAAAGTCGTGTTTGGTTCTGAATAGCAGGATCTATTATTGTGAATTGTTAAGCAGCATGTGAGTTTACATTTAGTAAGTAAATAAGCTTTGTGTTAGTGTTCTCATGGGCAAATTTAAGGTAGTTTAAACCTTTGCACAAGAATAATAAGAACTTAGTGATTATGACTCACTGCATATTAGTAACCACTTGAATAAATACAGATGTTGCTTCTAGATTTTATAGTTACAAAGATATATATTTTTCCCTTCTTTAATGAGGAGGGAGGGGACATAAGAGACGGTCAGAATAGAAGGTGATAGAGATGCCACACTACTGTAGACAGTCTTACCTTCACTTTGCTACCTGACCTGTGGACTGCTTAGAAGTGCAAGTACAGTGACAAATTGGTTAAAATTTTCAACATGAGGACCATCTGAGAAACTGTCTCAGAATAACAGCTGCCCTCGCAGCAGCCATCTAGAGTTTGCAACTGTATTAAAACAGGGCTATGGTTCGGACAAGAGCAGCACACCCTGGCACTGTCAGTCTGAATTCAACCCCAGTAGGCTTGAATGTTCAAATCTTATGTATGGTGACCTATTTAATCTTCATAAAATCTTTGCACGCCATGGCCTACTTCTGTATGATAAGGTCTTTTTTAGGTTGGTTGTTCCTTGAGAACAGACTGATGAAATAGCATGGAATCGCACCTTTACACACTGTGGGAGTGGTGACAATGAGTGGAAGTCCATCAGATGCTGGAGGGATCTGTGAGAGATAAATGCATGTGCGTGCGTGCTTGTGTGTTAGTTCTATCAGCACGTATTGTGACTGCAGTGTGGAGCGCATGGCGTGAGACAGTTATGGGTTAGAGCTTTCGCTGCTTTGTGGATGAAAACTGCTATTGCTTGGGTGATTATGTTGTGTTTTGGGCTACTTACAGAACTGAGAAATGGGAGCATCCATTTGGGCTGAGGCACCCCCTTTGGAATTTAGTTTCTGGACCTGAGTGGGTGGGACAGGCTTGTGGGACTGGCCAGTGGCGCGATACATAGCCTGGACCCACAGGATGCGGTCCTGCTCGTCGTCGCTGGCAAAGATCACAGTGTCGCCTTCCTTCACAGCATTGAAGAAAGCCCTGCCACCATCTAAGCCTAATAACGCAAAGCTGGGGATCAGCTGGTAGATATTTACATTGTGTGTGTCATTTGTTTATGTGTGTGTGAGTATAGGTATGTCCCGGTGTGAATCCTCACCTGGCTGGGGATCACTGTAGTCCACAGTATATCCGTCCAGCTGCAAAAGCTCTTGTGGTTCTGACTTTTTCTCTCGGTAGCTGCACATTGCAAACGTATACTGACTCACCTGTAAAAAGAAAAAAGTTGCAGTCAAATGAGTCACAAATAAAATCTTTCTATACAATCTTTAAGCTGGTGATTCTCAAACTGTGACCAGGCCCAACTAGTGGGGAATAAGACCAAATAAACTACTATTTAATTGTTATTAGCGGTTAAAAAATGTGGGATGTAGGATGTTAAAGCTTTTGGGGTTGTAAACTGGGACATGCTAGTTTTATATAAAACAACGACACGGACTCCTGAGTGACATGTGCTCTATATTGATTTGGTAGGCTTACAGGAACCTTTAAGCCAAAACCCGAAACGCTGCAATGATCTTAAAAACATGTTTTGTTTTTTACCTGCACGAGGACAAAGAAACGCTTCTTCCAGCGCTTCCAAACATTCTTCCCAAAAGCCCACAGATACCTGTCAAAACATTGTTCACACATGATGACAGAACACAGTAAAGCTGTCATAAAGAACACAAATGCTAACTCCATCTGAAGCGGAGTTTTTTATATTTGATCTTAAGTTATGTGGATTTGCTACATAATAACGAAAAAATAGAAATTAGAAGTTGAAATTCTTAAGAAGTGCACTTTAACTGTTACATGAATAAAATGTGATTAATGCCAAACGCTTTGCATGTGTTAGCATCTTCTAAAATGATTAAATTAAACTACACATTGGCATCCACCAGGGGGAGTAATGCACTTCACAGTACTTTTCCATGGTAGGTGAGTAGAAATGAGGCCAAGGAGCTCAGAGTTGGAGTTCTATAGGAAAGATGTGGAATATAACAATAAGAACACCACTGCACGTGCTGCTTGACAGTGGGTCGCTTACCCGCAGTGTTTCATGTTCTGTGGTTTGTCCATACGTATGGCCAGTTTGATCTTGAGATCTTGGTCAGGGCAGGCCTTGGTCACAGTCATTTTGTGGAGTTCTGACTGTTTGGGGCTGTTAGGAGTTGGGTGGAGGACAACCTGCACTCGCAGAAAAGTAGATCATTAAATAAAAGAAATTATACATGACCAGGTGGTAAATCTTTGATCTGTACAACACTGAGCAGTGTCAATCAGTCTGCTTGCATGCATTAGTGATTTTGTGGTGTGTTTGCTTTTCAAAAGAAATTTTAAAAAAGGTAGCGAGGAAGAAGAACTGTGCTTTGCTCTCCCTCCCCGAAGAGGGGGGTCTAATCTCTCTTTGCTGAGTTAAAGAGCTTTGAGGAAGCCTGCCAACTCTGCTGCAGTGGGAGATCAAAGAACCAAGGTCACTGCCACTACAGGGACGTCTGAGGCGCCGCTGCCCCGACGCAAACCAGCAACACCACCTTCCTTAACTACCTGTCACATTTACACGACAGGAAAAAGCAGGGTAAAGAAGCGATTCATGTTTCTGCTTTGTTCACGTTTGAGTCATGTTTGAGTAATGCTCAAAGGCTGGAAGTCTCTTGTTAGGAATGAGGCAAGAATTTTTTATCAGTCTACTCTCAACAGATGTGCAGCAGTCAAATTCAGATACAGCACAATGGGAAAATTTCAAAATGTGAGAGCCGTTTGTACTTTCAAAGGAGCTCATGGAAAAATAAAAAAATTAAAAAAGAATACTGGAACTAGAGCAAAATAACAAAACCCTATTTATAAATCGCAGTCATGTGACGGGACCCTGGAGACTCTTTTGAGCGTATTACAATCAGAATGATGCACAGCTACATAAATAAAACTGCTTTGAGTGACTGTGCATGTATTTCTATAATCAAAACACAAGTTTGCACTATTTTCATCGCTATGTCAACATCAGAGTGTTAGTGTGCTAATAAAACAATAAGCAGAAATGTTACCCGGCCCAGTTCTTTGTCTTCCAGTGCCAGCACCCCTGTACTCTCTGTAAACAGCTTCACCTTGACAGCAGGCAAAGGGTGTGTAGTGGTGAAGTCACCTTGGGTCCCCCAGCTGAAACAGACAACAAAAAGCACTCCAGAGGTTAGTTTCCATGACACCACGGTGAGTCCATGTTCCCATCAATTGTCATTTTTAATTGCTAGTCAGTCTGGGAGACAGATTTCACCTTAGTTGCAGTATTTTATATGTAAATTACACCGAAAATGTCAGTAAACAATTTCAAATTCAAATCAAACCGTTTTCAGATGCTTTTTGCTTTAATCAAATAAATTCAGCTGAGCCTCCTGGGACTGAAGCATACAATGCAATGTTTATGCACACAAACACTCCAATCTTTTGTATCACAGGAGAAAGATAGAGGTGGTCTGATTGAAGGAATTAAAAAAAACAACGATTACGGCAAAGTCGCATGAACTTACAGTAAGTCAAAGTCAGGATAAAACAAACAAGATAGCAGACACAATTTATTTGTTCTGACTGTTGTTCTCTGTCAGCAATAAATAAACAAACAGTCAGAGACCAGAGAATAGTCAAAATCAATGTATCTTTTCTACTTGATTTTTGTGACTCAAAAGTAAGACAAGGATCTTTAAAATGCTTAAAATCTATATAGAGACAAACTGCAACTGCAATATTTTTGGTACTGAAGATTTCTCGAGTCGATTTGTAGTCTGTTGATATTGTGAGAAGTATCAATTTATCAGTTGCAGCCGAGTGGTCCACGTGGAGAGCAAAACAGGAACTTCTAGCTGTCTTTAAAAGAACAAAACAAAACGTGTCCTCGTTCATATTTGTATTATAAATAATTCATCCACGGGAGGGATTGGAGCCAGTGAGAGGCAGTAAACACTCTAGACAAGTTGTGAATCAATCTATAGTCCATCATGACTTGTTCCAGCCAGACTGGAGTAGTCTGGTCACAATGAAAGTTGCATACTTGAAACACAAAAGAAAGAAAGAAAGAAAACACACTTTAATTTACTTCAGTATCTACTGGTATCAAAGGTGTCATTTAGTTATTACCATTTCTACCAGGACAGTAAGTAAACTGACTACATATTAGCCCTAGACACTGAAATCATGTGATTTCCAGCATTCTCCACGTTTCATGGGTGTGCAACATTTGCAAAATGTGCACAGCAGCCAGGCAAATACTTTCACGCACACTTACAGCCATCACAGCCACACACTAACATGCCATTAGTGTAGTAGCTACTCACTGTAAGTGAAGACACAAAGTTCACCAAAGTAAACTGCAAAGGAATCACCAGACAAACATTTGTAACAACAAACCTAATTAGACCCTTAAATCACCCTCACCCAGCTGAACATGGACAAAGAAGCAACAAAGGCAAAGGGGCTTCAGCGATCCAGAGCTTATAGGCAGCCATGAGCCAGCAGCCTCAGTGTGAGCAGTACAAGGATCAAAGCAGTTTCAAGGTATCTGCTGATACTTATACACATACTGGAAAATTAAGAAAATTTAAAAAAAAAGTCTGACATCTGTTTTGTTGCATAAATTCATTGCTCCTGCTATTGTTTTCTAAGCTAAAATATGTGAGATAAAGGTGGCTGTACAGCAACTCATCTTCATTTAATAGAATAAAATAGAGCAGAATAGAATAGGACTTTTTTAATCTCTTGGGGAAGTCCCCTCAGGGACATCTTTCCCGAAGCATAGCACTATATTTTCAGTTGTTTTATTGAGAAAATAAGTTATTGCATTAAGAGAAATTAGATGTTGTTTTGCATATGTTGTCATTTACAGCAAAGAAAGGCAAAAATGACTATTGACAGGTCACACTTAGGAAAGTTGGGAATCGGCTAAGAAAATATCCTAATACAAAGAGTGTTTTAAAACAGTAAGTATAGTTGAGGTTAACGCAGCGCACTACATCTTAGTGTATATATCTATATATATGTAGTTTCCCATGTAGGCTTGAAACTCATTACTATTTGCAAATACGTTCAATTTACTAGCAAGGCACCATTTATCAATAGACTATGTAAGATCTCGGTCTGAGACTGTGCTTAGGGAAAGGCCTCACTGGTCAGATACCCCTGGTACCAAACTGAGAAAGAAAGAAACAGGTTGAGGCAGGTTGGGGTAAATGAAAAGTAATATACATGTAAGTATGGCTCTATTTCTGAACTTCTAAGTAACTATATCCAACTAAAACTGGTTAGTGTTGTGCATATATGCCCTAGAAGCCTACAGATGGATGTCCGGGTGTTGGAGGATCTGAAATAGCAGGAAGCAGTCCAGAGCGGCAAAAGCAGCTTGAAGCGATGTGGGATTTTGCAGTGTTACTGTGAGGGTGTGTTTGGTACAGTATATGATGTGAGGAGTGAGAGTGAAGTCTTACAGCTCACTTCTGAAATAGCTCAGAGCTTTTGCTTCATTAGATATCTGTCAGTGACTCAACATATTTGCCTTAGGCTATGGCACTAGGATACTTCACCTGTATGTATCGTTTAATATAATAATTAGGCACCATGTTTTGACAGGTAAGGTAATGTATGAGACTGTATATCTGATTCTGCAGAATTAGTTTTGAAATGTTTAGTTTAAACTGCCATTCATGAGTGTGGCAGTGTTTACAAAAATATTAAAATAAGCTATCATTTAACAGCAAGCCATTAATATCAAACTGGAATCTCACCAGCTATGCTATGCACAAGCAAGAAGAATGACAAGAAACTAAGCGGTTTGTTGCAATCATAGGATACAACATATATAAGCCTCTGTTATCTCTCATTGTCATCTATAGCTGCTAACGTGCCAAAGCTGCCTCATGAAGCTTTAGCAATACAACATGAATGCCATGCTCTAAGTTCTCACTCTGCAGCAAGACACGACAAACATGGTGTCAGTTTCCAGTCTAGAAAAGGATTTTTTTCTTGTAAGCGTTTCTAACATTCATAATTAATTGCTGCTTTATGTACACAAAGATGTTGCAGACACAGCATGTAGAGGAAGAGAAGAAGAGCTGGTGACTGACAGTGAGGAGTGACTGTGAGCTGTGTTGATTTCAGATGGAACCATTGTACCAGCATGAAGGTGACCTTGTGGCTTATTCTAAGGTCTATTAATGGACGTGCAAGCGCTACCCTCCTGCAATTTTTTCCTACAAAATATGATACAACTATGTGCTTGCTCAAATGGGTCAAATGAAAAAAAATCTGAGTTACAAAATTACGAGAGAATTAAATGAATGTCAAAACATTTATCGGCTCATCCGAGTTAAATCAGAACCACGATAGTCAGTTCAATGTCAGTCTGAGCACATGGCTGCTGAACACATCCAATTATTGTATGCAAATATCCTGTACATTAACACATTTATCTCATATAGGTCTTTGCAAGGTTTTTTGTGTATACTTGTTTGTGCTGCATATAAGCAACCGCACACGGTTGTGTTTAAGTCACTACAATAATTTCTGGGAGGCTTACCCTAACCTAAAAGCAACTTTAATGTGCGGGTTGCTCACAATACTGTAAATAGCTTTATGTCCCCACAACATATGGAATATGCTGGAATACACACACACACACACACACACACACACACACACACACACACACACACACACACATTACCCTTGCCTTGTTCTCCTCTAATCCGTCCCCTCATTCATGTCCTTCCGTCTCTCTTCATAAAATGGTTCTTAAATTAAGGAGATCAGAGGAAGACATTTGGGCCTTAAAATAGCTCAAATTTGCATGAATGTTTCATGGACATTTATCTTGTATCTTGTACTGTGCAGTACTGGTTAATTAGAGGAAAAAGGGTAGATATATTTAGCAGCAGATATATTTTTCATCACCACCGTCATTGTTGTTAATCGAGTCTAATGAACTGGTAACAAGAAGGGAAGCAATGGAATGATTTAGGATATGTACAAACCATGGGGAATTTCACAGAAGGGAACTATGTTATGCCATTTTGTATTTAACATGCTATGGGATTTTTACAACCCTCAACCAGTCAAAAACGTTGGTTTCAGCTGTAGATCATAGCTTACTCCAGCAGCTTTAATAATAAAGATCTGTGCTGTCCCATGAGTCTAGAGATTTACTGTTAAGACAAATTTTCCTTAAACCCACTTTTATTAAAGGTGGAACATGCATTAGGTTCTATATGTGTAGACTTCTACAAAAGCAACCCCCTCCTCCACCCAGACAAAATCATTACTAACGGGTCACCAGAAGTGTGTGGTCTCTGATACTTTCAGTTCCAATTTAAAATCAAAGAGAAACACAGCATTTCTGCTTCAACTTACTCTGGAAAAATGATAGGATACACAGCTGTGCTTACACACACCTTTGTCCCAACTATACATTATACATAATGATGCTAACATGAATCTATAGCATCTATAGTACGCAGATTGAATTTAATATAAATCTAATAAACATAATAATATTATTTGAGTACATCAATAATATAATGGGCTAAAAAATGCCTTGTTTGGGAAGCTACTGAGAATCGCCCTGATCCATCAACAGAGTGCAGCCTGGGCAGGTCCACTCACTTGACTCACTCAGTCTGGCTTGAATGACACCACTTAAACAAACTACTGAATACAAAGAAAGATAATCAATAAAAATGAAGAGGAGGTTATTTCTCTGTTTCTTTTGTCTATCTGTGAGTGACAAAAGAAAAGGCGAAAGAAGAGGAAGAGGAGAAAAAGGTAAGGCAATTCTGAATGGCATAGATAATAATGAGTAGATAGATAATTTATAACATAATGAGAATTTTTGTCTAGGGCTCCCACAGACTCTAGACTTGCTGCTGCCCATCAATCCCGATGATCGTCTTCAAAAACATAAGCGGTATGCATCGAAGCATAATGTGAATGCCAGGATACAGTGTTTCCCTGTTCCACTGTTTATTTTCTAAATGTGCAGTCCCCCTCCCCAAGCCAGTACAAGTGTACAGAGTCTGAAGAAGACTTCATTTAAATTGCAAGACAAGCCGGTCTATGTCTCTGCTCTGCATTCACACAAAGTCTAGTTATTGAGAATCTTTTTCACAGGGTTATGTAAAGGTTGTGTGTGCTTTAAAAATGACTGCTATGAATAAAAGAATATCAAAAAATATGTTTAAAAATATATCTCTTGTTCTCGCTATTGATGCTTGCACTTCTCATTCGCTTTCTATCTTCCTCAACTGCTGTTCACTTTCTCTCTCTCTATCTCACTGAACCAGGAACGAAAGCCTAAGTTTGAATGTTGCATTTCTAGATAATACCCCAACAACTGCTGCAAATCATATAATCATCATTAAGTGCAGGTATTTTCCATATATAGGTGTTTGAGATCTGAATTTCCTGCCCTGGTCCACAAAAAGAAAAAAGGTTTCAATTGAGAAAATAAGCAAACTCGTGTTTTGGTAAACTTCACAGTGCTTTTCCATTTCCTTTTAATGCAGTCATTTACATACAAAGTGCCTGTGAAAGAGAATGAGGAACACTAGAGAGAACACCAAGAAGCCACTGGGTTGTGGGAGAGTTTAACAGCATACGTTTAGAGTATTTTTCTCAGAGCCAATTAATTTCTCAAAGTGTGGTTCAGCATGGATCTTACATTACACTTCGTGTTACCATTACATAGTTTTGATCGCAAAGCTCAAAACCACAGATGGCTCATCTAAAGGAAACAACAAAAATCAATTATTAACACTTCATTAACATTCATCTTCCATTAAACCAGAGGTTTGACTTCAGAGATTCCTCAGTAGGCATCAGTGCCTACGCTCTACTGATTTGAGTTACATTATTAAGGTATTTGTCATTCATATATATGCATGTGGAAAACCATGCAGGTGCGTGCTAAGGCTCTTACGTTGGCTTGGATGCCTCTGCCTGGTCAGTCTGGAGTTTCTCGCCTCCCTCCACCTCCATGGTGCAGTAAACAATCCTGTTTGGAGCCAGTGATTTCAAGCCCTGCACTTCCATGATCACCACCTGGGAAGCATAGACACCTCAGTGGAGGTTACTGATGTAAAGTGATTTATCTGAACGAAGTTTAAAAAGTCAGCATCTTATGAGCAGCTAGCAGTTCTAGGCAGTAATTTTTCGAAACAGTATGCCAGCCACAAAGATGATTTAAGCTTACGGCCAGTGCCCTCGTTGTACAAAAATGTAGATTGTAGTTGATTTTTTTTTTACTGGAACAGGCTGTAATAATTTCAGATTTCCTTCCAGTGAAGTATAACTCTCTATCATCAAAAGTGCTAGTAGGAATAATCTGTCACATCAGGTCTTATATTCACTCTTTAATAACTCTGAACACAATATAGAGATAACACTGCCAGAGGTAACTCTTAAATTGTAACCATGAATTTCAAATGGGAGAGCCAAAGGCAGAAATATGTGCTGGCAAGACAAGAGTTTACTTAGCAAAAGTATTTCTTAACTTTCCTGTATATTATGCTGTTTGTTATCTAGTCATCTTGCAGATTTTGCTTGGGGGTTTGGGGAGGGGGGGTGCACTCAAAATAATTTAAGGAACACTTAGAAAATGCATCAGATCTCAATGAGAGAAATATCATGCTAGACATCTTTACTGATATGGACTGGATAACGTGTTGTGAAGAAAACGATGCCACATGGTTTGATGAAAATGGAAATGATCAACAAGGGGTTGAATTTAAAAACACCCAATAACCAAAGCCAAAAATGCTGCAGCAGGCTAATCCATTGTGCTCAAATTTCATTGCAGCACCAACATGATAGTTTGCATGGCTTAACAACATTGCGGCATGCTCCTAAACAGCAGACGGTGTGCGAGGGGATCTGCTCCGGGATCTGGGATGTGCAAATCTGGAGGAGCTGGACTACCTGTGCAACCTCTACAGGGCCCAAGTATCGCCTCATGCTGCCAGTTGTGACACTAGCCTTAATCAAATGCAAAACTGGGAAATAAACTGTAAGAAAACAAGAGGAGGGAAAATATAGTGTCCTCCACCTGTAAAATAAGTCCTCATTTGGGGGTTGCCTCATTGTTGACCCTCCAGTACAATTTCATTAACACCAAAGCAGCTGAAACTGATTAACAACCCCCTCTGCTACTTAACTGATCAGATCAATATTCCAGAAATGTAATTGCCTTGATGATGTACTCTGATTACAAGGTGTTCCTCTAAAAGTTTTTTGAACAGTGCATGAAAATCTTAACATCTGCTCTTTCTATGTACTCAACGCAGGAATCAAGTGACTTGTTGTGTATCACAAGTGATTCCACCTCGAGTTTCTGAAGAGGTGAATTCTTTCAGCGATTGGAAATAAACTTGGTGCTTTACCAAAGACCTATCACAGTGCCACCTCACAAAAACACATACTTCTTTTGCTACTGTGCAAATAATTTCAGACTTCAATCTCTAGAGTGGTGTGCCAAATTGTTTGTGAGCAAACAGAAGAAGCAGGGTCTTATTCTTCTGCACATTATGTACTTCCTGATTCCAAAATAGCACCGCATCATAAGAAGTGAGGTGCGATAGCTCCCTGTTCCATGGTAATAGCTCATCTCAGACAAGCCGATAACAAGATGACTCACATTTCCCGTTAAGGAGCAGGTAAAAGGGGTTTTTTGTGTGTATGTGTTTATGCCAGTCTGCTCTTCGCACGGCATCTGTTCAGTCCCCTGAACAGGTCTGCTGTGTGTTTCTATACTTAGTCTGAAGTAGTTGATACAAGTTATGAATTAAAAGTTATGTTGTAGACAGATGCAGTTTTGCATTTATATGACAGTTGGCTATATGTCAGATATCCATTTCACAATACCATCATCGAGGTGTCTGATTAGTCCTAGACTCATTCTGACATTCATAAAGAGCTGGCTCGAAAAGGAAGAAGATACAAGGATGTCTCTGAAAGAGAAGTCCTTGTATCTAATTCAACAGGCTATTACCTGCTGTATTCTCATAATAGCACAATCAGATGTCACACTGACTTAATAACAAGTAAATTAAGGACTATTTAATGTCAGCTGCATCAGACACTTGTGTTCTCACATGCATCTCCGTAGGGTCTATCCCTAAACCTTTCTAAAAGTCTAGAACGGTTTAGGGATGCAGCGAATGTGTGAAAATAGTTTATTTTCTGTAAATATCCCTACTTCTTTTGAGTGCCTGAAACATTTGTACAGTACTCCATCTCAAAACCATCGAAACTTTGTAATGCTTGTGATTTTCACATATTGATCATCACACACTCATATCTAGTATCTAATTACCTCTAAAGTAAAGGACAGGACCACATCAGATTTGGACAGCGTGTTCTCATCCTCTTGGCCCATATCGATGATAGAGGTATTGTGTCCCCGCTTCAGCTTCTGGAGTTTAAACTCCCCGCCCTTAGACACAGGCATGCTCTCCAAGTTGGCCATCAGCTGATTCACTGAAGACTTGAGTTCCTCGATGAACATGGCCTCCATCTCTTTAGATACAAATTTGGGGAACTTTCCACCCTGTTGACAAAAATATAAAAAGGCTCAGAAGAGAACTACAAGTCGGGTAAAATAAAAATGATAAAAATATCAAAGAAAGGTTCATTTACGTCAGTTTAATTAGTTTCCTATAGCAATGCTAATTATGTGTAAAGTAAATACAGCAACATTTGTAAATACTGCCCATACACTACTCTCTTCCACTACGATGTTTATAAAAGTTACACCATATTGGCAACATATTAACTATATAACAAAGCATGAATTCCCCCGCTGAGTCTGACTCACTCTGGCAATCTGGTCTGCCATCTGAAGACGACCATCCAGCTCTCGTCTGATCTGTGCAGCCTGCTCATCCAGGTTGTCCAGCTATTGGTAACCAGAGAAAAGCAAGTCAGTTGAATCCCACTAGGTACTGCAATGCTTTAAATGTGAAATATTATCATTATTGTTACTGTTAATAATGACTTGCTTAGGTTGCATAGGAATATAGGTATTTAGCCAGTTTTGTTGGAATGTCATGGCAACTGACGAGGTGCACGTACGCTCATGAGGAACCAGACAGGACCTGCACGGCATATTGCTCTTATTGTATACAGCCAGATAACAGTTGTTGGTGGTAATACACAGAGAACTGTAGTAAACACAATGACATATAGCACAATAAATTTGATATGTTTATCAGACCTCGAGGGCACATGGTCTAAGGAAACAATCAACACTGATACAGCAGGAACACATTTATTTCTCATTTCACGCAGTCTTCCTCCATGTCATGCGCTGCCACATACATTTCCTACAATGTAATTTGGGCCACAACAGTTAAGTGAGATTAGAAGCAAGTAATGCCACCTTGAACTGCTTTGCCTTGGACAGAAAATATGAGCACGTTACAGAGATCTGGTAAGCTCCCTAGATTTTTATTTTTAGTTTTATTATTAAACTTTCAGATTTTCACTTCAGGAACAGCTGTTGCTGAGTCAAGTCACATGGCCCGAGGTCTTATGCTGGTCTTATGCTCCCTGTGGAGTCACATAAGGCATTGCTTTCAGTGACTCAATTTGAGTGAATGAACTGTGAGGCTGTAGACTTGGGACTCGGACTCAAGTCGCACTGGATTCGCAAACACAAGGACAGTCAACTTGACTTGGTGTTGCTAAAATACTGAAAAACACTCTACTGAATGTGGATTTGTCTTTGAGCTCTGGCAAGCTGTCATAAATAATTAATGACATAACAAAGATGTGGGCAACATCGGCTCACGCACACTTTCAGCTGCAGATGCTGGAAGCGGAACAAAGAAAACTCTAAATTTAGATAATTAAATTTAAGGTACTGGATAATTATTGAGAGGCCTTTTTTTTTTTTTAGCAAGTATCTAATTTATCACAAGAAACAGAATAAAGTAAAAGTTGTAAACAAAAAAGCTACTATTACTAAAAAGTACTGCGACACTGGTGGAGCTGTTGTTTATTGTACATGGTACATAGATTGGTTCTTATAAAGCACCTTTCTACTCTATCTGAGCAATTGAAGACATGCACATGCCTCATTCACATCCATTCAAGCCTAAGTGCCTTCTAACATTTACACACATTCACGCTCTGATGGATGCATCGGAGAGCAGCCAGTATCTTGCCCAAGGATGTTTGGCATGCAGACTGGAGCAAGGGATCGGACCACCAACCTTCCGATTACTAGTTGAACTAGTTTATGGGAATACAGCATAGCAACTGTGCGTGGGCGCTCATTTGGTTACAATTAGCTGTTCGGGGCAATTGTTTTTATTTTTATTTATTTATTTATTTTTTCCATTATGACACACATCCTTTGCTATTACTGCTCAGCCCACTCTCAGTACATCCAATGTTAATGACGCATCCATTTTCTTAAACACTGATCCAATTCAGGATCATAAAGAGGCAGGAGGGTATCTCAGTATTGCTCCCTGAACAGGTGACAAGTGTATCACAAGGCTAACACAGAGATGCTAACATTAACACCTACGGCCGATTTAGAATCACCAGTTAACATAACAAGCATGTGGGACACCCACCTCTGCTGTCCACTGCATTAAAACTCCAGGAACGTCCTGCTATAAAGTGACAGCACTAACCACTGCACCACTGTGCCACCATTAATAATGAATTACCAAAATCAGTAAGCTGCTGCTTTCTATTGTTCTAGCATCCCAAATTAAATACATGAGCTTGGGTCATTTGTTTAATTGAGTGCTTTCACTCTTATCGCAGGTTCATTCACATTATAGCTTTTGGTGTAGATGTGCCATGGTCAAGCTGCACATTTCAAACAGCTGATCTTAAATTGATGCCTCGGGAAAAGGCTAAGCTGGGTGGGCCAGAAGAAATGACAACAACAGTGATAAAGAACAGCTCTGTCTTGAAATGAGCCATCCAGAACGTTTTCTGGTGCACAGGATCAAAACGAGAGATAACGCAACTCATTTACAATATTTGAAAAGTGCCTCGACTGGACAACATTAGATGCAGGCCTGACATCTGTTCGCCTAAAATTTGCCCCAGAGTAATGATAAGCAGAGAAATCTGCGTCTTTCTTACATCAATAATGAATGAGAGTTTTATATTAGCTGACACGAGGATGTAGTGGAAATGGCTGATGTCTTTTTCATGCACTGTGCTTCTGCATGTTTCACTCCTTCAGTTATTCTCTCAGCCAAAATGTCTCATTCTTGTCAGATTTGATGTTGTGACTCACCAGTCAGCACCGTTCCCACTATGAGGTCTGCAGCCTAATTGAGATGGGGTGTTTTTTGCAGCACAGTTGCACCTGGGGAGCCACAAACCTCTCCACCCAGCGGTGTGGTGTGCGTGAGTTTTACAGTGAAAAATAAAAATCAGCCCCGTCTCACCAAGGCACTGTTAAACTGTAAAATTCTTGAGGTTTACATGAGCATAAAAACTGGTGGGAAAATGTGACGCTACAGTTTTCGTGGCACACACATACCGTATCAGAGATTTACTTTCAAGAGAAAGTAAATCTCTAGAATAAAAATACTTCAGTTTGCCAAACATACAGGACAAGAGACTGTCGATAAAAACATTGCAAAATTGTAGAAGAAACCTGTGATCTCTAATATTTCAATGCACAGCAGGAGCATGAGCTGCACTGTAATAATATAAGTTCTTTAAAATATTTTATATTTCTCACTGTCTAAAAAAACCATTCAGTTATTTGAAAATGTGGCAATACTTTTTCCAACTATATGTCCCTTATTGGGTTAAGTGACTTTCAATATGACAAGCTTGAAAATAACATGAAATAGTGCCCCAACAGAAGCAGGATACCATAAAATATGCAACGCATATAGCATGGTGTTCTTGAGAGGGGTAATGTATCACAGTCAATTTTTGATTTTATCACTAACAGCCACTTGGTCTCACCAGCTGAGCTCCCGATTCTATTTGTGATAACAGTGCTTTAAACTCCTCTGGTCTCCTGCTAATGGGATGCGTGCCAGACCTGACCTCTCTGTGCCTTATGGTATTTCACTCACTTATATTACATTAACAGGCCTTGTCTTTCAGGCTTTGCCATATTGATTCTTCGCCCCTTCCAGCAATCCTTTCTAAGAGAGAATGAGGTGAAGTCACGGTGCAGCCATTAGAAGCAGAGGAGGGGTGTAGTAAGTAACACACAGGAGGGAAAAGACTGACACAGATACCCGTGGTCACGGTCTGTACATTGAAAAAAAGGCAATACATTTTAGAAGCTTAGTCATGCAATTAATGGAATATTGTTTTCATTACTGAAATGTGTTATCAGTTTGTAATATATTCAGATGTGTGTTAAATGGTGAACTGTCAAGTGTGGTGTGCTACCAGTGTTGGCCACTGAACAGCCACCCTACTACATAACCCAGAGTTCCTGTTTAGTAGAGCACATAATCAGACTTTGCCACCAGCTGCAGCAGAATGTCTGCATTAGAAGCACAGCAGTACTCTGCCACGCTGAGACTCTTAAATGATGGAGAGCATCCTGTGGCAGGAAATATCATGAACCAGAGTATTATTTTCATTGTCCAAGAGCAAAAAACCCCCAAAAACAGATTTATCCACAGCCATAGCTCTGAATGATCCTATATGCTTTCCTTTCCCTTCTTTCCCTGCTGCTGCTGGTCTTGTGCTGCCTGTCAAAACGCTCAGAGATCTGGGTACTGTTGGACTGCGGTGCAAGCGACATCTGATTCTTGCAATCCCAAAAGAACAGCCTGGAAATTCAGCAGCTCAGCCTGTTAGTGTCTGACGCTGCATTTTTATTGTATGTGTGCTGTGTGCTTTCCCCCTCCTGCTAAATCCAGAGAATACGACGGACCTAAACCCATATGTCAAGGAAATATCTCTTCACAGGAAAATCTTTTATAAGTGAAATTGAACAAGGCATTAACACATATTTTATTACAGATATGTGTAAATTGCAGTTCATCTGCAAAATTGCTAACATGGAAAGAGCACGTGAATCTAACGGGTGCAATGTGAAGGGGGGGATGGGGTCGCATTTCTCCTGTTACTGTCATCTCTGCCCTGACAGCTTTGAAAAGGAAAGACAGTGCTTGCTGTGAAAGGGGAGGAGAGCTGATGGAACTAACAGCCACCACCTACTGAGGCCCACAGCACCCCAATCTTATCAAGCCTACAACTACTGAAAGGTCACTATTGTCAGTGGCTCTCAGGGACAATATAGGTGGACAGGTAATCTCATATAAATAAGACTGGCTAAAAGGTAAATTTCTGTCTATGTTACAGCACCATTGCAGCTAAATAAAGGTGACACTTCCTCAGTGTTAGCTAGACTGACAGCAGGTTAAAGGTGACAGAGCAGAAGCAGGCGGGTAGTTAACAGCTCAGCTGATAACACATTCCCAGGTGGATGCTGGGACATTAGCGGCAGCCTGTAAACATTGCCAGAGGCAGATTTTTATAAAGACCAAAGACAGGGCGGGCAGGGCTAGATCGGAGCTAGATGGGACCTGCAGGACTTGAAGCTGTCCTATATTTAGAACTGCTGCTGTGTGCATCAATGCGTTTGTGCTTTATGTGTGTTAATCTGCACGATGTGAGAAAAGGCTGTAGTTATTTGAGCGCACCATCGTGCAAGGTACCCCAGTTAGAAAATGTAATTGCAACTACATTTTTTTTTTCAAGAACATACATCTCATTTCTGCTCATCTTCAACACAGTGCCTTGTTCTTAAAACCTAGGGACACCTCAAAACAGGAAGTAGGCATGAATTATATTCACCCTGAGTCCTAAAAAATGATTTGAGTTATTAGAGATAGACTTGTATACAAATACAAATTCACATCAATGGGCTCCTGCTTACAGCACTTAACAACACATAAGATATGTTACGTTACACTTATTATATGAGTGTTTAAGATTGTAACTCTACTTTTCAGAAGCCTTGATAAGAGCCTTGAACTCGAAGCATTGCACAGAAATCATTTTATGGAAGCTGTTTGACATGTGGATGAATCTGTTTTCAAACCTGTTGCATGATCTTTTTAAACCAGGTCCAGCCTATTATACATTGTGATGGGCATAGCTTTTTTGATCTTTATAGCTGACCTATAATAACTCTATCAACAGAACAACACTTAATTGCAAGTTGGTGCTATGATGTAAGTGATTTTGATTACGTCCATGCCTTATTTGGCAGTGTACTCTATATGAAACAATGGTGGAAAATTTGGTCATAGGGCTTTTTGGCAAAAGCATCCTAGAGCTAGAGTGAACCCCATTAGAAGCAGGCAAAGCTGGTGCTCAAGCACAGCAACGCTGTAGCCAAAGTGTGCCGTGAAACAAGGGCAGTCTGTCTCAGAGATAAAGGCTTGTGTTGCCTGAGAAACTATCAGCAAGAGTAGGCGGGAAGGTCATCACTCAGACAAGGGAAGAACAAAAGCTGAGATCGGAGAGAGCTGAGCTACGGCAGATGGAGACCTTCAGAAAAAACTTCACTATCAGGGTTTCCTAATATGTTTTGCAACCTCCAGAGAATATGGGATGGAACGGTATGGTAGATCTTTGAATGCAAGAAGCTGAAGTAAACTGAGCTTGGATTCAATGCAATCTGTGGCTAGAAAACCAAAACAGGCTACAGAACCACATCAATATCAAGGCTATTCTGTAAGATGGAAGTGTGAGAGAGGGCCCATCAACATGCAAAAGCCTCCCCGGTTAGTGAGTGTCTCTGGATAAAGAGAAATGACTCCACATGGGTTTCCAAGTACTGATTTCTGCTTATAGGTAAAGCTGGGATGCTCAAATGCATCAAAGCACAGAGGAAAAACAAGAAGATGTCACGACTCACTTGGTGTTCCCACAGAGAGTTGGCACCATGTCTTAAGGACTGGACTTAGGGAATATTTCAAGCTAGGACTATAAAATAGTCTATTAGTACACTTTTCAGGAAAAGAGGTTGTTATTTTGCTGCGATAATGGAGATTTGGAAAACATGGAAATAGTTTGTTTTATAGTTTTCCCATATAATAAATATTGTCTATATTCCATCCACACATCAAGCTTTACATCACTGCTTTTTCAGCTAAGAGGTGGCTTGCCAGGCATAGCAAATGCTTTCATCCTCTCCCAATCCTGTGTGGAGTGAAGAGGCTCCATTACGCCATTATATCAGCAACAGGCTAAACCAGGAAGAGCTCAGGCCTCATTTCCCAACTAACAGTTGCTGACATAACAAATTTAAGGGAAAAAGGAGGGATCTCCTTTAAAAACCTGTCAAAGGCAAACTGATTGGAATATCATCTTTCGCTCTGGGTGGGTGTCTACAGGCCATGATTTGCAATTCTTCAGAGGGGAAAGTTTCATTTTGTTTGTGCTTTTCTTCTTATTCCCAGGCTTAGGTAATTTAATCAGTCGCTCGAGATTAGAGAATCATTTCACTAAGTGAGAGCCCATTGATGTGAATAAATATCAGTGATTAAAACAACTCAGAATGAGAATCTGCGAGCAGTGGTAGCATTACTCGTGCCGAAATGATTTGTCAGCTAATTACTTCAGTTCCTTCAGCAACTAGGTTCCCACCAAGCTCTACAAGAGAGTAAGAACTTTACCGAGCAGTTGTTGACCTGAAAGCGTGCATAATGCCATCCCTTCATGCTCACTTCTCCTGAGGTGAGTGCAAGAGAAGTGAGTTTCATGCCATTAACAAAAATGCATCAGCCACTAGCAATGGATACAAAATGTCCTGTTGTTAGCTGCAAGAGCAAACATAAGTGCTTATGGGTTGGTTTGATTTCTTTGTTTGCTTGTTTCTGTGTTTTAAATTGTGTTGTAGTTTACACTATCAGCTACTTATCATAGGGACCAAAGCTAAAGAATGCACTGCCGAGGACAGAGACGGAAATCTATAAAAAAGTAAAAATCAATTCCTCAGTTTAAGTCTGCATTTTATTTTCACCGCAGTTCTTCCTGATGGATAACCGATTGTAAAAAGCAACAGACTCTTTTTTTACAAAAGCTATAATTTTACCTTGCAGAACATAGGAGCTGCCGGACTGCTGCTTTAAAGCAGTGTGTTTGTTTCTGGATTTGTGTTACTTCCATAATTTTAACTAATACCTTAAAAAAATTCAGTCACACAATCAAACTAATAGCAATAAAAGCAGGCATCAACTCTTGAGCTAATAAAAAGAAAGAAAGAAAAAACTGCCAAAAGCTGTATTGGCTACTTAAAGTGGGTTTTCTCTGATTTAGGCTTCTGCAGGCAATCCTTGTAGAGCCTACATTACAATGTAACCTACATAATTGGCTGAACTTGTTACCAGCTTTCATGCGTGTGTTGTTTTATGTGTTAGTTACCTTGTTGATTTGCCACATATAAAAGAAGGTGGTGACAGGGTGACAATTACATTTCAAGAGAGGTGCACCATCAGATTATGGTGTAAGTTATGCCACAGGGTTATAACTAGGGGTGGGTTTTAATAATTGATTCATCGATTAAAATCGATTCTGGCTTGGATAACGTGATATCGATTCATT
>NW_005187413.1:2927194-2995777 GCF_000239375.1 Pundamilia nyererei | reverse complement strand
GATAAAATCACACTTCATGCACAGCTCTCTCTTTCTCTCTCTCTCTGTACTTCAAGAACAGTTTCCCGTCTATCCCCGAAATCTGTTTTCTGCATTATTCACTTGCTTGTTATGCACAAGACTACCGTTATTTACAGCGCTGTCGGTCGATGTTTTTTTTTCCTTTTACTTACTTCCGAAAAGAAAACCTAATTTCTGCCGTTCAATAGGCTTCTGAACAAATTTAAACTTTTTAAAATTATACAAAATGCAAAACGCTGTGTCTCTAATAAAACTGCTGTAACTTCAGAGGTAATGTTCATATGTTGATTAATGATTTTCTTTTGTTTTTGATGTACTGTAGAATATTTTTATAAAATCCCAGGCCAGGAAAATCACCTTCATGTTTTTCTGTGTTTTATCTTCAGCTACTTTGACACAAAGGCATCTGCTGTGATGCTCACACCTTTGATAAAGTCTGGAAAGTGTCAGCTTCCTTTTTATAGATACAAAAATATGTAAATGTACTGATCTGAATTATAATATTTCTGACTGTCTGAGGCAAAATTTCCCAGATTCAAATCGAATTGAATCGAATCGAATTGTGGATCGAATTGATTCAGGACCTTGTGAATCGGAATCGAATCGATTCTAGAATTCAGTGAAGATACCCAGCCCTAGTTATAACATCCCTGTAGAATTAACATCCAAGTATAAAGCTGCATGCTAGGTGCCCATGTTAAACTTCACAACAACACATAGCAATTTTTGTCTATAAAGCTAACCATAACAATCACAACAACTGTATATTGGCTACAAAAGGAATTCAAATTTTGTAAAGGCCTAATCTTTGCTAACAGTAGGTGTCTTCTTGGCTTCATCTCAGCTAATTTGAGTCATGAAATTTGGACCAAATTTATCCTTGTTTGTAGTCCTAATGGCTTTTGGAACATTTTTATTGCAAATATTTGACCAAAAATACAGACAGCCGTCAAGAAAGTCTGTGCTCCAATTTTGGTTAGTGAAATTTGAGTATTTTATTTGCTACCGAATGCTAATTGGTAGGTGCCTGGTTCTATTGTTTACAGTCTACTGATGAAACTTAAGTTTCAGCAAGTTAGCTAATAACTTAGCACTCCATCAATCATACAAATAAGGTCACACAAAAAGTGATTGTAACAGCAGTAAAAAGCTCTTCCATCGCAGGTTAACCAATGCTCACAAAACTCTCAACACTTATACATGAAAAGTTTTCCTAGACGTTTTAAAACTGGTTTCTCACATTACTATTTTACTCAAGAAAAACCCAATACAAACATATTTTTCTATAAACGCTATGATATGAAGAATTACAAGTGGACACAGACTTCACCATAGATTAGACTAATTATGACTTTTCAGTGTAGACACCAAGCACATTTTTAAGTTATTTGGTCATGCTTGGTGTCACTGCAGATAAATAAATGTGCAGCCATTAGTCAGTAGACCATGCTCAGAGTTTGGCTGGCGCAGCAGCTGGCCGTACACGTCTAATCAGTCTGTTAGTCATTTCCAGGGGCTGCTCTTACTTTAGCACGAGACAGAAATAGACCAGTGTTTCCTTTGACTAGTTGAATGCAAGTGCAAAAAATATAAATCCCCAGTGATAACAGCTAAAAAATGATGGCCTCTGAATCCCAGCCAATCCATGAAAACCTTTCATCAAATCCCAGCAGCCCTGAGCCATGCAGACTGGATTGCTGCATTTCCTTTTAGTGCGGATTTTATCGTGTAGTAGAGGGCAGTATGCAGCAGCTGGTTGCTTACTGAGAGATGCTCCAAGGCACCAATAGTACAGTCAAATACATTTATTACAGCAGCAAAAGAAATGAAACAAGATGCCAAGAACACCTGGAAAAACAGTTACGGTGAAAACAGATATAAAAACAAACGCACTTATTCAGATTGTTTCACTCACGAGGAGACACATAAATGACCAACTTACCTGCAACTGCAATGCAAGGTTGAAGAAATACAATTATGCACCATGTGTATTTGTATTTGTTCATTTGTACTGGTGAATTGTTGATTCTTGATCTGCATTGTTCAAGCTAGGTTCCGTTTGAAGAAATTGCATGTTTTGCATGCAAATTTGTGACCCTATACCATCAGCTCTGCTGCCAGAGTATAAAAAAATAGGTTAAGCATCTTTAAAGTCTTGGGAGGAAAAACACACTGAATATGAGCGCCATGTATTGCTCATAAGCAATACACACATGCAGAACACTGCCTATATAGTTAGTTTCCATCTGAAACATTTCAATAATACTAAACTAATTTAATTAGCTTACTAGCATCTCATGCCATCTGCTTGTATTTTAGCAGCTGCTGAAGGTAGAATGACACCTGATCCAAAGTAGCTAAGTGCTTTAAAAACTAAACTGCCTCCCATAAGATGTGTTCATTAGAATTAAATGAAATTATTTAGTGACCAGATACGAACATTTCAGAGGTTTCCTCCAAATGCTGCCAAATCGCAAAGAAAGGCAACATTAGCAGTGCTTTTAGCTTTCTCATAGTGAGCAGTAAAGACAGCAAGGGAAGGAGAGTTATGTCTGACACAAGCACCCAAGTGTCCACTTTTATCCACCAGCAATCACAATATATCTCCACTACAATGGAGCATTGCTTGTCTGGTATCAAGGGATATATGTCAAGGAGACTAATTTGCTTTTATAATATCCCCATTTAACACTAGCACTAACAGTTCCATATGGGACAAATATTTATAACTCTAAATGCACCTACAGTCATAAATGTGCCACTGTTATTATTAATAATCTATGAACAAATTATCCGGTTCACACCCTGCAAAAAAGCAACTAGCCTGTGGTATTATAAGGATAAAGTGTGTTGTTGTTGTGTTCTAACCACAGCACAGACAGGAGAACCGAGAAGTTGTGGCGTATAGTTGCAAAGGGGAAAAAAAGGTGAAGAAATAAACTTGCAGCGTTAAAGTAAACACAAAGGAGGGATCTAATAAACCACAGTAACAGTTTGCACTGTGCATAATGTTAAACAGTTAGTCTAATTAAGGAATTAGAAGTCGATGGACCATGCTCAGAGGTTGGCATGTCCCAACTTGGGACAGAATTTGCATGTATTTGAGTCAAGGAGCAAAGCCATGTGTCACACAGGTGTGATGCCTTACCTGGCAGGCTTGATAAAGCAGCTGGTGCTCAAATTTTTTGATGCCGAGGATATTCTGAAACATCTCGTACAGTTGGTCCTTGCTGAGGATCAGCTCGGAAGCCGCGCTGGCAGTCATGCGTTGCTGCGCCTTCCGCGGATCCTCATCGCCACGGTAGATGGTGTCAAACTTGGCCATCCAGGAGCTGAGCACCGTCTCTTTGCTCAGACCGTCGATCTCCGGAAGGCTGCGCACGCGCTTCTCGATGTGCCTCTTGAACACTTCCCTGAAATCGTTGGCTGAGAAGCCACCACTCTGGACCATCTTTGCCACACGATCACTCTTAAGAAATACCTACATTGTGAAAGACCAGTGTCAATAGTTGCAGCTGAATAGGAAATGGATTTTAAAAAAATGTTGATCAGTAATTATATGGCAGCTCTGCTGTCACTCTTGGCTTCAAACAGCAAATATCTGTCTTCAACAGCAAAACAAAACCATTAAACTGAATAATAACTTTGGAGTGAAAAATCAGAGCATGTATGCATTTGCTGTGACTCAAGACAGGCATTCTGTGTGCAGCTAATGACAGCCTAACAGGGAGACATCCAGACAAGGCAATATTGTCACTGTGAAGCAATTATCAAAGATGACTGCTTTGTTATTTTGACAGTCAAATTTTGTTCTTAGCATTCATTATGACTCAAAGCAGTGACTACTGTGCTGAAACACCAGAGTGCAGCAGTAAATTACTCGTGACATTTTATTTTTGAAATTCATATGTCCTTATTTTATGAAAATGTGTTTACCATAAATTTTTCAATGACACCAATGATGGCTGAATGACCATATAAGACATCTTGTACCCTACATATGAGTGCAAGAGGGATGCACACTTTTAGGTTTTCAATATTTAATTCTGAACACTTGTTGTGTATTTCACATTGATATTAAATATCACAAAATAAATGAGATTCCTGTTCAGCTGTCACGCCTGTGTCAGTTATCTCCTAATTAACTTCTGCAAAAAGAGTAATTGTGTGTGCGCTTCCTGAGGGTTCCAGTCTCACATTAACGTTTTTCATAATGGCTTGTTTTTCCATCACTAATTTAACACATCCCCCTATATGTAATTCCTTTTGTCCTGTAAGCATTGTAGTAATGACTTTTTCATCTGCAGATTGAATAGTGAGCTTGGAAAAGATGGCTGTGTCAACCACATGCTCTGACTCATAATCTGTGCAGTGAAAAGCTTCAGCCACCATTTTACCACTCAGAATTCAGGCATTTTGACATGGAACAGCAAGAGCGCTGTGCAGTGCTTTTCTGACTTTTTAGATTGAAAGCTACACATTTTAGAGAGAATAATGCGGAATATCCTGCACACACAACAAAAAGCGCTTTTCTTTACAAGAGTGAAAATGTGAACATTTAGAATCATACGAAATGCAGCATATTTGGAAGCATTAAGCGCCTGAGCTTGAATGAAAAGGTTATTACTGTGATTGTGCTGCTATGGCTACGTAGGGTGGGTTGTTAGTACCTCAGAGTAACTCTGCACAGCGTTGATGAATGCCTCATCAGCCACAATTTGTGTGTCTCCATTGAGGAAGGCCTGGAAGCGATCCTTGGTCTGCTGAAGCTGCTGCTTGGTAATCTGTGGAAGCAAGTACAAACAAAGATTGTGTCATGAGAAAAAAATGTTTAAACCAAATAATAAAGCCAGTTTTTCATTGTTTACCTCGGTCAGATTCACAGAAATCACGGAACAAGCATCGAGCATGCTTCTTGCCATTTTCACCAAATATCTCCTCTTATTCAAATTCATTTCATTTAACTGTATCTCATTCTGTGACTCATTCCTTCAGTCGTAGCCCACAGAATATAAGTGCAAGTGGATTTATGATGTTACACTGAGTGTTTGCTAGCTCCAGCTTTGCATCTACATCCTAAACCCACATTACCTCTAGTGCCTCTGAACAACAGCCAATCATACTCCTTTTTTTACCATCACTTATAGATGAAATGCGTTGCCTAATGGCTTCCCCACTTGAAACCTAAACAGCGGAAATCTGCCAAACTAAATAAATCACACACAGCTAAAAAGGTGTGCAATGGTTGCATATTAAACCCCTACAAAACTACTGACTATATTTGTCTCAGCAATCTCTCGAATTTTGCTGATTAGCAGCTAGCAAAGCACGCTAAATTGCAAAACTACAGTCAATATAAAATTGTTTAACATCATCATGTTGACCTATGTAGCATTACAGAATGGCTCACTATAGATTATAAACTTGTTATAACATGTTATAACATCAGTTAAATAAAATTATTCTGAGCTAAAGTACATAACATGGCGTGCTTGTTATCTGTGAACTTCCTGAGATACATCTGTGCACATGAGTAAGATTTTCTCCATCACTTCCTTTTGTTCCAGTTTCGATCTTCATTACAGTCTTGATGTCCATGTATTGATTTCACACATGGTTACTGACTCAGTAATCTAAAGGTCAAGACTGACAGTCTCCCTCTGATAAGTGCCTTCAATCTTACAGTTCAACCTGTTATTATACGGGACCTGCTGGTAATGTGTGTGTCTGCCTGCGTTCAGCAGCACATTGCAAGTGACAGACTTTGGTGTAGGAGTGAGGTGGAAAAGCACCACATATCGTGTGCCTGTGAGGCAATTTCAACACCATCTGTGTGTCCATCATATTACCCCAACCCCGTTTGATAGTGCTCAGAAAGTAATAGCCTCTAAGAATTCACTATTTAGAGCCAAGTGCCAGAGTTAGAAAGCTTTAACGTATTCAGGTCAAAATACAAACACCCAGCCAGTCGATACTATCACCAGAGGTTAAAAATGAGATGACCTGTCCAGTAAAAATAATATGGACTGAAACTGGAGGTATCACAAATCATTTCACCAAGACATCTCTTTTACTTTAGGCGATTGTTGTGGTACAGAGGATCTCAGGATGATACATCCACTTAACGTCCAAACAAGTTCCACTTACAACATAAAACGGCACATCTACATCGGGGATCGATACTGCCCCTCTGCTTCAGGTTTCAGATTAATTCATGTTTCCCATAGCTAGATGTGAGATTAAAGAAAAATCTAGGCAATTCCTGCTGTGTTTTAATAAACCATGGCGTTTAAGGACCATCCTAAGGCAAGAGATGTTAATATTAACACGAGTATGCAAACTGCTCTGGTCTATGGGGATACACGGGAGCTGGGGTTGACACACTTGTCCGTAGTCAGATATTATCCATATCTGAAAGTGAGGTTGAGGATAAAAACATCTGTTTTCACTTGTATAATAAACTGAGTTACTTTAATTTCGAAGATTTAATTCCCTTTATATTTCCTCCCAATAACACATTACTTATACATTTCAGAAATACCTGCAGAGAAGTCTGACCTCAGTGTCCTGGTTGGGTTTTTTGTGTAGAGTTTGAATTTTCTTCCTGTATCTGGTATAAATCCATATCGGGTTTATACCAGGTTTATACCGGTTATAGCTTCCTCCCACTGTCTAAAGACATGCACGTTAAGTTCCCTGGTGATTCTAAACTGGCTCTAGTTTTCTTTTTATCTGTGTTGGTCCTGTGATAGACTAGTAACCTGTCTAGGTTGTACCCTACCTCTCCTCCTATTACAGGTAGCCTAGAAGCACAATTAAGAAAGTGAATGGATGGATGGAAATTTCCTAAGCAGCTTTCTGTGTAATAAAACTCTAAACAGGAGTGTGGCTCTTCAGACTGAAGTCGCATGCTCAGTAATGATGTACAATGTTTTTCAAAAACAGGCAAAGAAAGCAATGTGAATAATATGTCAAACAGAGAGGAAAATGCATCCTGAGAGATGCTTTTTACTGCTGAGCTTTCAAAAGAGGCAAAAAACAAAGATGAATCAGGCTGACTGAAATGTTTTAGCAAAGCTAACACTTGTAATACTAGCTCTGAGGTCATTCATAGTGTAGCTTGCATAAATAGAGCCAAGCACTGATATATACTCTTTATACTGCAGACTTTGTGCACAACACAAAGTCTGTGTTGTGTAGACCAGAACAGATTTGTGACCATTATGACTGGATATTAATGAGCGTTTGTAATTACAGCTGAAACAATTAGTCAAGGTATCAACTGGCAGAAAATGAATCAGGCAGCTCTTTCAATAATTAATCTGTTCTTTCAGTAATTAAAATGAAATACAGAAAACCTCACTGTTTCTGTCCTCAATAACATGATATGAATGTGAGATATTTCTTTTCAAATATAACATTTAAAAAGGTACCGGAGTAAAAATGACAAAAAGATGGGATATTGTGATTGGAACAGTGGGAGAGCACATTTGTGTTTTACTTGAAGATTTTACCTTGAAAGGTCAAAGCTAATAGTTCTTCCACTGACAGTTTCTTCGGGCTGATCTGAGATCATGTGACAACATAATAAGCTACTAACTCATTCAAGTTTGCATATGTGGGGAGAAAGCTGAAGCACAGCTTGACTACTGGAAGTATTTGGAGTTTTTTGTGCTTTCATTTATTCCCTCATTGGAGAACCGTGCTGTGTTAATGGATGAAAGAAAATGCCTGCATTTTCATCAGTATTGCCAGACTCCCAAGACATACTTTGCTGCTTTGGTCATATTGATTCTTCTCTGTGGCTCTTATCAAGATTGCAGTGTTACCCAGTGATTCATTCGCTGGCAATGAAGTGGGCATTGGTATTAATCACCGTTCACATATCAATAGAGGAGCCATGCACATGTACAGCAGCTTCATTGCAGTTTAAACTTAGAGTAAATATTTCATTTCGGCCATGTGGATGATAGTTAGGTTGCATAAAACTTCAATAAATTCAGTATTTCAACTTTGTATGACCAAAAGCAGATTTACGTCACAAGATAGGGCACTGGCCACGATGAAGGATTAGCGCTGATAAATTCCCTAATTCCCTGCTAATTTTTCTAGGGAATATTCTTTGTTACTGTGTGCTAGAAAGTCCGTCTACTTTAACTTTGCATAATTTCAGTTTGTATCTAAATGCCCACTGAGTCTCTAACAGAGATTCACGGTACTAAGTTCCTTCAGGCGCATGTCTTGTAAAACATCAGTGACCTTTAGTCATTCTTCAGTGAGCTTATGGAGTAATTTTCTGTTCTTCTGTTGGTATGTTTCTATTTTGCCACAGTCTGAGTCAGGTCTCTGCATTTGCTGTGAAATAACTCTTTGTTTTTGTTATTTGGAATTAGGACGTTAATTTTTCATTTGTACACTGTTTTGGTTTTGTACATCATGATGGGGTCAAAGCCTTTACAAGGAAAATGGTAAAAATGCGCTCTGATTTACTGCATCAGAAATATAGTATATCAAATAATGCAAGGGTTGTGCTATACTAATGATCTTGAAAGTCAATATTCGGTATGGCTTACTTTATTCTTCAACACAGCCTGAACCCTCTTAGAGAAGCTTTCTTGTCATTCTTTTAACGAGTCCTTATGAATAGTTCTCCTGGTCACTCAAAGCTCTTTTTTGGGGAATTTGGCTCCCCTTTGCTTTCTGTCAAGATGATTCCACACTGCTTCAATAATGTTGAGGCTCTGCAGAGGCCGATCCTTGATTGGTTGTGATCCATTGTTTCTGTTGCTGTTGATGTTTTTTATCCAGCTATGCTTGTATTGCAATGCCATTGTGTTTGTTGCTAATCAGATGCTCTCCAATGGCATTACATGATGGACCAAATTCTGAGGGTGCCTTTCTGTGTTCGTAAATTTACTTTTGGCTTCTCTCAGAGCCGCATGCTTGTTTTAGCAGATTTATGCTGGATGCTGTTCCTGACGCAGTCCCCAAGGCATTTTGAGTCAGCGTAAACCACTACACTATGGAACCACACTTTTCTGTATTTATATTTTTGACCAGATCCAGATCTGCAGAACCACTGACTTAAAGTCATGACGGAGCCTCCACCGTGTTTTAAGGATGACTGTAGACGGTCACTGTTATACCTCCTCCGAATGTGTTAATAATGATTTAAGCCAAAAAACTGGATTCATCAGTCCATCAGCCCACTGATTTCCAGTCCAGTCCATTTTTTTCATAGTTTCCCTTCCTGTGGCTGTCAAGAACAGCCGTCCTTCCACTGAGACCATTTCTGATGAGGCTCCAGTGAACAGTAGATGTCTCAGCTAAAGACCCAGATGCATTTCTCAGGTCCTATGTCAGGTCTTTGCTGGATTTTCCTTTCTTTTGTTGAAAGACACAACTTTTAGAAAGTGTGCCTCTGCTGTACATAACTTTTTCATCTTTTGTCTACCAGTTTTCCATTTTCCTTAAACTTTTAAGGATACTGTGCATGATGCTGGGATACGACAATTTTTCAGCTAATCACTCTTTGGGACTGACCTTGTTGTTGTTGTAAAACTATTGAACTGTGTTATCTTTGGCATTTTCCATAGATTCAACTCAGGAAATCAGAGCAAATTATATGTTTTTGTGACAGGTTGCTAGAAACTAAGTGCTAAGTTGTTGTATTTCAGTTGTCTGTTATGCGTAGACACAATACTGGTTCTTCCTTTGAGTTTGGTGCTTTTGTTATGTTTGAATAATTCATAGCTCAGAGTGAAACGGCTTATCAAACAAACAAAAGTTCTCTAAAACTGATAAATAAATAAGAGAAAAGCTGTCAAAAAGATCTTCAGAAAATCTGGAAAAATCTTGCTCAAAACCACTTTCAAAAATTGCAATAAAAACAGATTAAAAAACCCAGTTTTTCTGTTTTTAATTCTTCGTGTACATTGGTTTTATCTTAAAAACTGTGATCAACATGCATTCTAATCAGGACATTTTACATTTAGAAAACTGAACATCTAATGGTAGCAAATGACCTCAACTGTAGTTGCCATTTTTGCATGATATTTAAAATTGAAAAAAAAATGTACCTGTACTACTCTAAATGTATGAGATCTAATCTTAAACCATCAAAGGGAAGTGTAAATTAATTTAAGGTTTTATAAATATGTGCAAAACTAAAACAATGGACATTGTTGAGATTAAATGTTGTATCCGAGATCCTGAATGTAATCTGAAGTACAGTAAGTTGGATAACACCTGATTCACAGTAAATTTTCAGTACATAGTGGATATGATTGGATTCATATAGATATTTGTATCTCTTTGACTGAATCAACATGTCCTCAGCTTGTGATGTATACTGTATCCACTGTCTGCGGTGGAGTAATTAGCTAATTGAATGTGGTGCACTGTACTGTAGCTTGTGTAGTTTAGCACGATAAGGACTTTGCTTTGCTGACTCACACTTGAGCTCCTTAAAGTTATATAATGTCAGGGGAGGGGGAAGTTAAATTAGGCTGCTTTCCCAAATTAAATGGCAGCAAAATAAATGAACAGTTTTCTGTGTTGGGCAGAAGTAAAACAGATGTGTAATCGATTCATTAAAACGAAATAAAATATTTAAAAAGAAAACATACAATTACACATCTGTATATCAATAGAGATAAAAAAAATGTAAACTTTACATTTGTGAAATCTAATGTAAAAATTGGAGAAAGGGTGTTATATAAACTCAGTTCTATTGTTTGCCGCTGTTTGCCCTGTCTCAATGTTTGGTTTTTAGCAAATATGTTATCAGTGGCTGCTATCACCAGACAAGGTTATTCATGTTGTAGATGACACCACCAGCCCACATCTGAGTAAACAGCAAACAAGGGTACAGGAGCAAGTACTGCATGACAGCTGCACAAAATCTACCAACAGCAGGCTTCATCAAACACAAAACACCAACACTGCGTAGCGACTATGGTCACAAAACTACAATTATACAAAGACACATCCACAAGCTATTATCCTGGAACCAGACATGCACTCGTAGATTTGTTCTGAAGTCACATGCACACACAGCATTGTGTGAGTAAATACCACTTCGCTGGGTTAGCAAACAGCCAGGTGCAGACTCCACAGATAGAGCCTGACACACAGCAAACAGGGATAAAACAAGAGGCTCCGGTTCTGTATAACTAGCCTTCACGGTGTTGTCATATTCGGGAGCTGTGGAGCTGCTGATATATTCAGAAAAACACTGTTTTCACAACCAGCAAAGCCCCTTCTAGTAAGTGTCATCCATTACCACACACCACCATCTCACAGGCAGCAGTCTGTTCTGCTGGTTCTTCATTTTGCTCATTCGCTTGATGAAAATAATCGCTTAGCAGAAGCGAACGTAAAACCACATGAATATGAACACTCACAAATTAAGAACACCAAAATCAAATTCTCTTTGACAGATTTTGATGAAATTCATCTGTTGACCTGTAATTAAATGCACATGTGTTGTACTCCTCGATCACTTTAGAAATGTGTGGTAATGTACGTACGAAATATGATAAACAAGAGCCACAGATTCTGTTGAATTTTGGAGAAACGAATGACGGAGGCCTGAACTAAATCTATAGTTAAATTGGAAACTGGAAGAAAGTGACTTTGGAGCATGCTCCCAGAACTTAAAATACACAAACACAAATATGTTAACACAAATAGGCAATTAAGCAAAGATTTGATATTGTTTTTTCTTTGTTTTTGTCACGGTCCTGGGTCGGTGACCCAGTGTTTTGAGTTTCTTGTGTCTCTGAGTTTTTGTATTATGATCGTAGTTCTCTTTCTTGCCCCAGTTTATTCTTTAGTCTAGTGTCTTAGTTTGGCTTTCTTGTATTCTCTTTAGTTTTCTGAGTATTTAGTTAGCCGCTGTTATTGTTCTCTGTGTTTCTTAGTTGCTCTGTCTCCCCTAGTCAAGTCTGCGTCTATGTTACATTTCCTGTTTTACTTTGAAGGTCTGTGTCCTACGTGAATGTATTGAGTTTCGCTTCCCTTGGGTCTTGTTATGTCCGATTTCTCCCAGCTGTGCTCCCCTTCTGTGTCTCATTCCCCTCATTATTTCCCAGTGTATTTAAGACCTGCGTTTCCCTGTGTCAGTGTTGCGATCTCCCTCATTCATGGCTGTGTGTTTCTCTGTGTAATATGTTATAGTTTCCAGTTTAGTCTGTATAGTTTTCCTCTCCAGCAATAAAGCTGTGTTTTGAGTTCATTCCTGCCTCTGTGAGCTTGCGTTTGGGTCCTCATCCTGCCTGCACACAGCCGCAACCATGACAGTTTTGTATTAAAGGGCTACACACTGCAGTACCACTGCATTACTTTATACCGTAGAGCACACGAAGCTGACTGTGAATCAGTAACTCCATTCCTGGTGCATTACTCTCATTAAGAGTCTGCAACCACCCTCCCATCACAAATCACTTACTGTCTTCCTTTGTAATTTCTCCGACTTTCTCTCTTCGTTCCCTCCTTTTAGCTTTCAAAGGTGATTATCTCACAAGAGTCTTGTTTGATGTTCAATAAGGTTTGTTTTGTGGGTTTTCACCAATAGAAAGCGGCACGAGATGTGTTGAAAAAAAAGATCACACAGACTGAATT
Organism: Pundamilia nyererei; assembly: GCF_000239375.1. NCBI lineage: Eukaryota > Metazoa > Chordata > Actinopteri > Cichliformes > Cichlidae > Pundamilia > Pundamilia nyererei. The sequence continues at coordinate 2,983,132 of NW_005187413.1, read as the reverse complement.
AATCAGGCTTTTGAAAAACTTTTGTAGAATTAGTGATAGGAAAGATCAACGCGCATCCAATATTTATTGGCTGGGAAGGCTTAACAGTCTTCACCAATAAAAGGTTGTAGACTCAGCGTTAATCCATGTCCTGAGAGATGTTTTAACAGTTTCTCACTATGTTTAAGTCTGTTTTTATGTTGTCTTACTGCTTGGTGACACCCCCTGTGTTACTTTACATCAATATCACAGAAGAATGCCTCTGAAAGAGTATAAAGTTTGAGCTTCGTTAAGGAGGGAACCATTAAAGCACTGGTTGCATGAACATGTGACAATAAACTCAGAGTATCTACCTGACATACCGCCTCATGCCTGCTCCAGGCTGCTGTTTGTGCTCTTTGTGCCTCAGTGGAGAGTGGGAAAGAGAGACTCATAGGAGAGGTGCAGTAATGGCCCTGCTATAGCTCTTCTGTCTTTAATGTGGAAAATCACCACTAGTAATCTCTCTCTCAGTATCTCTCCTTGTTGTCCTTTTTACTCATACCTGTGTAATTTTCCCTTTGAAGCAATGTTACACAGGGTTCAGCTTAACAGCACACATTTGCACCAACAAACTCTTGAGCCCTAAATAACCACCAACAGCCGCCTGAGTTCTCTTAGGGGACTCAACAATGATCAGAAAGTGTGATGACATGCAGCCGCACATAGTATCCATCAAAAGACTCACAAAAGTTCTCTTAGAGTGATTATAACTTCCATAACGCATAATCAGAGTCCCATAATTATGAGACAACTGTCTTGTAATTATGTCACAATTACAGTATAAGAAAAAAGTATGCGATTATAGCCAGAAATAGGAAGATGTTACAATAGCTGATTTAGTTTCGATTTGCTTTCCTTTACATGACACACTTATAGGCGTGACTAGGCAATGCACATGTCATTATGAATAGCCCTTTAACCTTGCACGTTTTCAAGGTTAAAGGAGTGTTTTGTCAAACGTGCAGACCTGTTTTGATCTCGCTCTAGCAGGCTACCAATCTCAGAATGAATTCTCCATCTCTGCAAAGTTTGACAGGCATTATAAATGCTGCAACTGCTGCAGTGTAAATGTCAACATTTGGCACAAAGTACAAATGGATCCCTGCTGTTTTCTTCCACTACACTTCCAATAAAATGGTCTTTGCTTACAGGAAGCATGTTGATCAGGGCTCAGACAGTTTGTTGATTAATCACATAGTCAACTGATGTAACAGCAAATGGGAACATTTCAGCATTTCGTTGATCATTAATCAATTTTCAAACAAAAATGTAAACAAAAATAACTTCAAAGTCAAATTTTCTGACTGATAAAAAGTGAGCTTGTGCCTGTTGTTGTGAACTTACATGAGAATACATTGAATAAATACAGCTTTGCCCTGCTTTTTGCTTATTATAGACCAAAATGATTAAATACATAAAACTAAAGCAGTAGCAGTTTTAATTATGGTAAGCTCAGTAAAAAAAAAACTTGTATAACAGTAAAAATGATAAATGAAATGCCACTTTAGAATTGCTAATGTTTGGTCTTCTCTCAATAAGCCGACCCTTATTTTTGCACTAGTTTTTTCCAGTAAGGCGAATGTGCAATACTGGGAGCAGGAATGAAAACTTATGCAGCAATTAAACAATCCTGCTTAATTTGTCTCCATGCATGAATGCAGTGTTGGGACACAGCAGCTATTCTCAGCCAGACAAATCTTGCCTCACATCACACTGATGGTTAACATTCGTTGGCACAAATGTATCTGTTGCTTTGAAAGGCCAACAAGAATTCATAGCCCGGGTGAGGACACACGAGACTATAATTAACAAGCACATCCTGTATTTTGAGAGCCATTGAAGGAGATAAAATACTACGTGGGATATTGCTTTTAAGCCAGATCACGCTCACGTCTTCCCACCTATGTGGAATAATCCCTCACATGATGCCATCCATACCAGCTTTAAACTCCCATGCATTTACATGCCAGGACTCTGTGCTCTAACATTTGCATTTTGGTAGCCTGTTTATTGAGCACATGGCACATGTCATGTGAGCATCACACCAAAATGTTGGATTATTACTAGAGCACGTATTATTCAATTTGATCCCTATTTCTTGCCTTCAAAGTACAGCGCTGTTAGGAAAAGACATTGTTAGTATTCTGACAAATAAGATCTAAGCTTCCCTCCTTCGTTATGTCCCCATAGAGAGGATGTTTAATTTGAGAAGCTGTGATAATTTACACGTGGCTGCACAGATCGTGGGTGAGGGGGTATTTCGCCTGCTGCTTTTCAGCTGTCACCCCTTCTGAATTCACTTGCTTATCCGCACCGTCAATAAACACCTTTATTCTCCTATACTAGCGGTGCTAAAACATGCTACCAAGACTGCTGCTTAATGGGAGAGAACAATTTTTCCTATTATCAGCTCTCAAGCGCTGACTGACATGTTTTATTTTCAGCTCAATGCTTGACTTTGCCATTGACAGCGAAGCTTCTTTTATTGTCGAAGGATGTCTTTTTTAAATTTCAAGCAGAACACCATTCAGCGATCTTACATAATAATGCAAATGATTTCAGTGCCATACTTCAGCTCTCCATTTAGTGCCACTGTGTTTTGCACATATGACTGAATGTCTTATGAATATATTGAGGTTTGTCAGTTCACTCTGAGTTGTTTATATCTACATATTCACCATTCAGATAATCTGGTGTCTTTTGGTAGAAATAGAAGGCAATAGGGGCAATATACATGCCACTGAGTAAAGAGATGAATGCACACTACACAGTGCAGTTTTTAAAACCGTGCAGTAGTCACTTGAATCGTGAATATTACAATAATTATCCAATAAACAAATGTAGCAGCTGTCAATAGCAATGATAAACATTGAATGTCTATGCAAACACCCTGAGCGCTACCAGTGTTATTGTTTCGATATTGATAATCTCCTGTCTTTTGCCAAAGTTAGAGTAAACTAAAAACTGAAAGTCAGTGTGATTAAGTGGATTTAGTTAATAACAAAAATAAAACATTACCATACTTTAAAGAAATAAATAGCAGCTGAAATTGTATATAATTTGTATTTACACAGCTAACAGCAGCTGCTATTAATACAGGAACGTCTGCATGGCAGTAAATCAACTGCTTTCACAAAGTGTTTGCGTTGTTATACCAATTCTTAACATATTCAGTCTGGCCCCTAAACAAATGGTCCTACATTCTAATGAAAGATTAAACCGCAGAAATGATAACAATCGAAACGAAAATGAAACACTGAGAAATATAAACTGAAAGGGGCAAAATTGATGCTTTTGTTGAAAAGCACCAATGAAAAAATTAGATGTTCATATAGACAGATCTGCAATCTGTGAGCCAAGTGCAACGTTAACGTGATGATTTACAATCATCTTTTTCACTCATTGAAAAGTTGTTCACAGTGAAACTCCCACAGTTCTCTGCAAACACCTGTGTGGCAAACATCGGTTTGCACTTCAGTCTAATTCAAATTCACATCACAAACCCTGCTGTACAATTCACAGCCCCTCTCCCTCACAGTATAAATGGCATACTGTATAGTATTAAAATGCTGAGCCAGAAGGAACTCTATTAAGTGAACCTGCTGGCAGATGAACTGATTAGGTCAGATTATCTTCAAGGGAATCACACTTTGTAATTCTGACATGGACAGTTACTCACTTTGGAAAATCAACATAAACTGCGATCTATAAAAGCAAATGGTCTTGGTTTGATTAATCAGACTGCAAACATTTTATTCTCCTTGGCTACATTTTTGAATCAAAGCAGAATTTCGTTCCTGCTTGTTTCTTGTTTCTTGTGCTTTGAGCTGTACACATCAACAAGTTAAGCTCTCATTGACACATTTGGTAGGTGTTCCTTTAACAAACATTTAGTGGCAGTCCAATTAAATACCAAACACTTGTTACATAATATTTACATTTTCTGACTAAAGTCAAACTGACCAACCAAACAAGCTGACAACCATCAGATCAACCATTAAAAACAGTCATATTTTTCTAAACCTATACATTTCTTTTTGCATTATACTTTGAAAACAAAATGCAAAATTGTGATTTTACTGTAATTCAATTCAATTCAATTCAATTCAATTTTATTTATATAGCGCCAAATCACAACATAAGTCGCCTCAAGGCCAACATGTCTTTAGAATAGAATAGAATAGAATAGAATAGAATAGAATAATCCTTTAATTGTCCCACAAGGGGAAATTTTGTATTTTGTATTTTATTTATTTAACTCCTCTGTGTGTGCAGTTTATTCCCATTGAATGAAAGAGGTTTTTGCCCTCTGGGACCATCACAATGATGCTAAAATTTCATAAATTGTACCAACGCAATCTGTCTGTAACCTCAATACTCAACACATTCGCTGTGTGGGTCCCAAGATACTTAGCCTTTTAAGCAAACACATGTGTCACCACTCAGTCATGCACATACACCCAAGCTAGCAGTGAGCAGCAACAAACTGCTGTTTTTTTTAAGACGTTGTTCAGACTGTACTGTAAGATTTACTTTTTATACCCTGAAAAAGAGTCACCTTCCTGTTCCTGCCCTGTTGGCTTATCTTCCACAAGGTTATGGCAACATATTTCAAGAAGCAGCAGTGGAGCTTGCACAGTCTACAGCCTGGCCTGTTTCTCTGTGATAGCCCATCACTGCTGTTTGTGTGCCAGAGCTTCTAATAACGGATTATCATGGAGCTGCTCCACATGTTTTGCTGAGGCCTTTAAGTCTTTTCATTACAGAAATTGCTTCATCATTTTTCTGTGACTAATCTATAATAGCTAAAATTGTAATAGGGCACATATTAGATTGTGCTGCCAACACTGTGAGGAATTACCTTAATAAATTATTGTCTATGGACATCTGAGGAGCCCACATTCACATGAGGTTCATGGCTAAGATGAATCCATAGAAATGTAATTAGACAAATGTTAAATATTCTTTTTGTGTGATAAATTATTTCTCCATATCCACCCAAGACAGAAATATAATTAAAAGACAGTGAACTGATGACTACTGTCTAACTCCACGATGTTATAAATGCACACAACTGCCTCAAAATAATCAACGTAGATGTTGGTGCTCACCATTTTGTTAATAGTTCTGTGTTATAAGCCATGCTCATCAAGTGATTGGATTGAACCAATTCACTGTGCCTAAAATTGAGATTTTTTTTTTTCAATTATTTTAATGTGTGATTTTTATCCATGTTTGGATCAAATCAGAAACACCAGCTAGACTGTGGGCAGACAGACACACTCTGAGTTCCTGGTTTGATTGTTTGTTCGGATATTCACTCACCCACAACTGAGAATTGTGGCTGCCTGAGCAACCAGATATGAAAGTGCATTACTAGGCGTGCATTAGACTATCAGTAACCTACGCTCAACAGACTACAAACAAACAAATGGACGGAAACACTGCAGTTTATGCCTCCTACATGGACTTGTGCATGAGTCAGCAGAAAATTCAGACCATATGGCTTAACAGTGACCAGAGGAAGACAAGTTGTCTGCATGTTAAATGAAAGCAGCACTTATAAATGCATATTTCCATAGTAGTATTCATGGTGTTAAAATGAATGAGCGACCAAAATGAATGACTCTTCTGAAAGCCTCCTGACCACAGTGAGTAACAAAGAACTTCTTCCTTCTGAGGAGAGATTTAGGAACCTGATACTGTCATGCAATGTGATGACAAGGTTTCAGTATTCAAGCAGTTCTATATAAAACATGCTGATCCATACAGAGGCTTCTTAATTCATAACTGACAGGTCAGTCAAACAGATAGTCTGCATACAGCAAAGGAAATATACAAGGGGCATTATCCTAACTTACAATCAGTTGAACGTTCCCCTTAGCACAGTAGGCCTGTGCATGGTGACTTTGACAGTAAGGACAGCATGACCCAAAACTGGCATCAACACCAGTGGACCAACATAGCAGCCTGAGAAGCCAGGGTGTTGGCCCTGTCCTTTACAGTAGCTAAGGTATATAAATCTTATAAGATAAATGTCCTGTTAAAATAATAATAATAACAATAATAATAATAATAATAATAATAATAATAATAATAATAATAATAATAATAATAATAAATAGTAAAAGGTTAAAAATGTGTCAACGTTGAAAATGTTTTAATGCAATTAATTTTCTACAGGCCACTGAGAGGAGCAAAGCTCATCTTCAGAGAAGAGAGGCCATTAAGCTACCCTCCTCAAGAGGTCTGTGCCTAAAAGTCACCTTGGGAGGCCAAATTGACGGGATAAGTGATGGCGCAAACGGGTTGGGATTGGGTATCCGCCAAGCAGGCAGGACAGAGCAATATACAGCTGCTTATCTAATTGACATCGGGAGTTCGGTAAAAATGTAGGCCAACAAGGGCAATGACACTGTCCTGTTGTGACTTGCCATCCACCATCTCCTGAACGCCCTTTCACTTAATGGGCTTGCTGGGCTGTAGGGCTGCTTTCATCTACGAGCTAGAGTGCTGGAGGAACATGGACTGCACTCAGCCTGCAGCTCTGCAGCACCACGAGTCCCCTTCACTACCAGAAGCTCGAAGCACCTTTATATGCTCCTGTCATGCTCCATGAATTCAACATTTTGCGTCAAACAAACAAACGGTGCTTTCACTGGCACCTTGCTGTCTCCATGCGCTTTCGGATAGGGCCTAGTGGCCAGACCTGTACTCTGGTTTATGTAGGTCATCAATGACAACATCTGCGATATGAAAGGAGGTATTTCGTCATCATGTGGCTATCAGTTATGCCTTTGCACCGGGTGCTCTTACCTTCTGCTGCCGCCTTGCCATATCTGTGGGCTGTTTTGCATTGAACGGGTAAGCGATGCATCGCATGACAAAAACATATAGCTGCAGCTTCTTTTTGCGGTCTTCTTCCTCTCTGTGCAGCTTCTCCAGATCCTCCTTCTCCTCGCTGACGGCCGAGGGGCTCGGGCTAGTAGGACGGGCACTGCTGCGGCTGCTGCTGGGCGCTAGTCCACCCGAGCTCTCGCTGGTCCTGCTCGGGGAGATGCGGGATCCGGCCTGAGGAGCCATTGCCTCTTTGCTTTCCTCCTCCACTATCCCATCAGATTCCTCCTCGCTGGACGACGGATCTAACATCTTGCACTAGAAGTGGTGCGCCTATACAGAAATCCGAACCTACTAACTGAGTTTGTTTGGGTTTTTTTTTTTTTTTTTTTATATATATATATATATGTATATATCCCCAGATGATGGCCGAGCCGCTGTCTTACCCGTGCATAGATATAATGCAGGATGTGCCTGAAGTCGAGTTAGGGATAGGCCCTGGTTGTACTCGCTGGCTGAGGGATGTCAGCTGTATACGAGTAATGCTGGAAGAGCTATAGTCTGCTTCACACTGACCATTCTCCGCCTGCGCCGAGCACTCGTCGGTGCTTACGTATTTTCGGTATTTTATTGGCCAGTCGCTGCTGCGGATGTGAGAGGGGGAGGTGAGAAGAGTCGGAGAGGAGGGGTGGAGGGATTGTAGTGTAGGGATTGTGAGGGGACGAGATCGGCTTTTTCCCTCCCCCTTTCCTTTTTTTTCGGTGAAAGCGGGAGATGGCCTCTTCCTTCCTGCCAACCCGGTCGACCGGAGCTGGCCGTGGTCCTGAACTCGCACTCTAAGCAAAGATCCGAGTCTGAAGCGCGCGCGGCTCCGCGTTTAGTGTAGCCCCTCATAACTTCACGCAGTGGCACACCTAAGATGGCTGCCACCGGATTTCTCTGATATTGTCACTGACTGAAATGGGGAACATTATGAAGTGCACGGGCCGCGCACGGGATGCAGAACAGCGGGTGTAAAATGCCGTGTGCTGTCGAAGGGTGGGGTTGCAACACGGAGCGACCTCTCTGAAGCTACACAAATTAATTGTTACAGCGCGTGCTGGCATCCCTTGTCAGGAAATCTCACCACACAAGCGTTTCTTCTACTAAACAGGAATTAATTATTCAAGCTGAACAGAATCCCCCAGGTGTCTGACTCACTGTTAGTTACTGGGCCAGTGTGAATATGCTGCATAACGCGTTGATCTTTAATGTGAATCGGACTTTAAAAGAGAACAAAAACAAAAACACCGTTTTGGCTGTGTTACAGTACAGATGTGTTGTAGTAAGTCGTTTCGTGCAACACTAATCTGTGATGTTCTGCCAGAGCTTAGCACACGAAAAGTCACGTGATGCTTTAAATCCTGCAGACACTACAATACTGGAAGCACAGTCCGACCGCATTTATATGACACGTGGCTTGCTCTCCTCGTGAAGTGCATTTTTCTTAATAAAAAAAAGGGAAAAAAGGACATTTTTATTCCCTTCATCCGTCCTCCATGCAATATTCATAGCAGCCCCCCCAAAGAAACCCTACCCCAGTCCAGTACTCACAGCATTAGGTTTAAATACTGAGGCTCAGAGTATTGACATTTTGTTGATAATTATAGTAACTCCCCGCCAGTGAGACAGTTTTCCTGAGTGTGAGACTGAGATGTGCTTGTTTGACCTGTTAATCCTGACTGGAACTACAAACTCTCAAATAAAATGCTTCAATTTGCCTTCACTGCAGTGTCTTACAGTCTTTTATGGTAGTACTTAACATAGACCTGTACTGATAACTCTGAAGCAGTTTAACAAAAAAAAATTGTTTCCTGTACAGATTTTAAAGCTTTCGATTTCACTGTAAGCAGAGCAGAAAGGAATGGTTATTATCCCCTAGTCTTTTAGATCTTACTCTGTGCAAAGTCTACTAAATATTCGTCTTCAATATGGCAACAAGCAAAAATAGATTTCATGGAAAGGCTCTGTTAAAGTAAAAGAAGAGGACATATTTGCTTTTATGTTCCTTGACTCATGGTGTAATTTCTGAACATTCACCCCATAGTTCTTCTAAATTCAGGGTGTTTTCGGTAGCTAAAAATACTTGCTGATTCCTTAGATCCTTACTCCCTTGTAAGTATTGGGAGCTGTTCTACTTGTGCTCTGGAACAAGGAAGTAAAAACTGGCAGCCTTAAAGTAAAGGATAAATGAATTATACGTCAAGAATTGGACACAATATGGACAAAAGTATTGGACCACATCTCTTACTCAGAATGCCAAATTTGATGACTAAGACATAATGGGTCATTCTAAAGACTTAAATAAATTTGAGCATGTTACTTTAATAGGATGCCACTGATGCAACAAGTTAGCTTGTGAAATTTCTACCCTACTAGATATTCTATCATCAAATGTAAGTGGTGTTATTGCAAAGGAGTAAGTGTTTAGAAACCACAGCAACTCAGGCAGTAAAGTTACAAAGAGGGGTCACCGAGGGATGAGCTTCATAGTGAGTAAACATCATCATTAACATCAGCACAAAAACTGTGAGCCAGGTGTGGCATGGCTTTTAATGTCGGAGTAGCTGCCTTCAAGCCTTACTTCAAGCCAAGAAGACTGACAAGCTTTGAATGGAGCGGTGTAAAGCATGTCTCCGCTGGACTCTGCAACCGTGGAAACTTGTCCTGTGGAGTGACGACTCATGCTTCTCTACCTGACAGTTTGATGGATAAATCTGAGTTTTTGAAATGCCAGGATAACATTACCTGTCTCTCTCCACTGTGCCAGTTAAATTTTGGGGGGAAATGTTGTGGGCTTGAACCTGAGAGCCTCCTTTTTAGTTCCAGAGAAGCGAAATCTAAATGCTTCAGCTTGAGAAAGCCCGTTTGGACATGATGAAAGCAAGGTGTATTATGGCTCTGTTGGATGAATTTGCTATAGAAGAATTTGACTGGCCCTGATCTCCTTTGGAATGAATGGTGGCTGAAAGCCAGACTCTCTCATCCAACATCAGGGTTGTAATGCATACAGGGTTGTAATAAAACTACTGTAATGTGTCATGTGTAGCTGGCCCAATTTAGTCCAAATAGTGTCCCATCTGGGCATTTTAGAACTAGTAAGTCCTTTTCTTGCATTTGATGTACATATTATTATTAACAGTGCCAGCATTAAATGTCCAGAATTCTGTGTAAATGACAAAGTTTGACATATGTGGGACTCTTGAGGTAGAGATAAAGTTTTAACAAGCTTTAATACTTCATGGTCCAAAAAAAGCAGAAGTTAAATTAAATTAAAAAATCACAAAGTCACAAAGTTCACAATCCAGAAGATAACAAGGAAGCTAAACATCCAGAATATGCTTAGGAAATGTGGACAACATGATAAGGAGAGGCTCAAACAACATGGACACAAAATAATTAGGGGAGAGGTAGCTGGTGGGATTCGTGGCTGAAACGACAGGGAGGAAGTAAAATTAAATACAAGGTGTCAGCAAAAACAGAGTACCAAAATCAAACAGGAAGTAACTAAACAGGGAATCACTAACTGAGGCAAAGACTTATCAAGTCACAAAAGGAAGCCTTTGTCTAGCTTTTCCATCCTGGGAAGGCTAGAGTAAAACACCAGGGTCAAAACAATACTGATCTAACAGAAAACCAGGTAACAAAAGCTGTAAGAAAAAAAAACTAAACAAGGAAGCATTACAAGAATAGAGACAAAAAACTCCAAACAACAAAACTCAGATTATGATCAAAAGCAGAGAATGCTAAATAACAGATCAGAGGTCAGAGTCCGTAAAACACAAAATCAACCCTGGCAATAAGAACTTGCAACCCCATAACAGCACAAACTACATTTTTCAGTATCTTAGAAAGCAAGGTTATTTTTGAGGTGCGGGCTGGAATATCTGCTTGTCAACTGTTCCCTTCTATTATAGATACATACACACACGAGGAAAAAAAAAAAAAAAAACACAAAACAACTAACTTTCAACAGACACCATTAAACTGAATGTTAAACAGATAAATAAATAAATATTTTTTTTATCTTACCTTTTCAAAAATAATGAAAAACTATAAATAATGGACAAACTCTATTGAATAAATAATGATATAACCAAATTAGAAAACAAAAGCATGAAAAAAATGCTTTAATCTGGAGTATAATAGCTTCTGAAATGCCAAATTGGTAAGAGTCAATCTTTTTTAACATTCCCTGCTGAATGAGAGAACTTGCAAAACCTCCTTATGTTAGAAGTTCTTTCCACACAACAAAACACAATAACTGAATTATATCAAAGTCAGTATCCAAATGTATGTGTTCTACAGTCTAGGGCAGCTAGGATACTTTATAATAAAGCCTGCACTGCCAAGAATATTGTGTGTTAAAATTCAAGAAGTAGTCGCACTAAAAGACCCAAAAGTTTCCACTACTTAAAGTTTTTTATGATATAATTGGTTTTTCTTTGGCTCTACAATTGTCAGCTCACCCTTGTTTTGCTCTACTTAGGTACTGAACAATTCAACTCAAATTCAGGAGATTCACATATATCACACACCGAAATAATAAAAAAAAATCTGCTCAAAATACAATATAAAATGTTACATTTAAAGAAATTTACTTAATTGATATCCAGTTTATACCAAGCACATCATCCCTCAGTGATTCGTTATTTGAATGAATAAACCTTTGCATTTGCATCTGACTCAGAATTATTGCTTCATGTTTATCGAGAGTAAAGAATCTTTTTTTCCTTTCAGTGTTGCTTATTTAGGTTTAGATGGATACAAATTCACAAATAATCAGAGTAATTAAAAGTGTGAAGATTTAATTTGACTCTGTGTAAAAAAGTGGTGCAAAGTAGTAACATTTTGTGAGCAGACTTTCTGAATGTGTTGACTGAGTAGTTTTGACCTTTCCTCAGAATTAGGAAACCAACTTTATTTTTAGGTTATGTTTGGCTGCAAAATATGGAAGCCCGTTTCCGCCACTAAAAAAAAAAAAAGGATCCATAACTCAAAATTTCGAGTTATTTTCTCGAAATTTCGAGTTATTATCTCGAAATTTCGACATATTAACTCAAAATTTTGAGAAAAGCAACTCGAAATTTCGAGTTAGCGCTGCCAATCAGTAATCTACGTGAATGACGTCATTTCCATGTTACCCGGAAGCTGAAGCCCTCAGCTACAAATGCTACAGCTAAGCTACCGGTATTACATCCAGTCGTGAATGCACAGATTGCTGAGTGTTTTCAGCCTGGCTTCACAAATGATGAAATCCCTGTGTTATTAGCTGAATCACATGGTGTTACTATCAGCAAACATACTTTAATTTGTTGGGATCCGTTTTTGAGTGCGCGGTCCTGCGCCATATGCTTCCGGGTAACAAGAAAGCGACCTCATTCACGTATATTTTTGATTGGCAGAGCTAACTCGAAATTTTGAGAAAAGTAACTCGAAATTTCGAGTTATATTTCTCGAAATTTCGAGATAATAACTCGAAATTTCGAGAAATATAACTCGAAATTTCGAGTTATGGATACTAGCTTTTTTTTTTTTTAGTGGCGGAAACGGGCTTCCATAGCAAAATTATCTTTCCTTACTATTTTTTGTCCTTTTGACCCTGGTTTGTGTTTACCTTCCCTGCCCACTCTTATAATACTTCCAGATCCAGAACATCCATGACAGCCCATATAGTGTGAGCTCAGCATGGACGGAGGATGAGCAGGCCTGCATGCTTCATCTGTGATTTAATTGATTCTGACAGCTGGACTGACTGGCTGCTACTCCAGATGTTCTTTAAGTGTCTGAGCAGCAAGTAACCATGCTTTCAAGGACTCCCGTATTTTCTGTTGCCCTGACTTGGCATTTAACTGTCCTTCTTCTTCAGGTTTCACTCACACAGCCTGTCCACGTTAATACCAAGCATGACATTTGCCTTTGTTCCCCATAGTCCTCAGCTCATTAAGTCCTCAACAGACCACTGCCAGCTCTCATTGGGTGCTTGTACATTGACACGGCTCGGTTTTCTGCACACATTTTTGAGCCCTTGGAGAGGTTTAGCACCAAAACCAGCAGCAGAACTTTCAAAACCTTTTAAACATTAATTATTGACTGATGCTCTTCACCCCACTCTTCTACTTCTGCTAGAGTGTGTACACATTAAATGTTGATGTTCTCCAGGGTACTATAATGTAACTGAAAGTGCAGAAAAAACTTCTTGTTGTGCAACTGATGCAAAATTTGTTTTCGTTTTTGTTTTAAAGGAAACATTTGCAGTATTGTTTTTCTTCACTTTAGTTTGAGATACCAGTTGCCCCAAAAATTTAAGCATTTGAAGATTTCTCCTCTGTTACAGCTCAAAAGTTTTATTTTTGGTATTGACACTTGGAAACATGAAAAAGAAACTTTAAGTTTGAAGAAGAACTTTCTTCTTTGCTCCCATGATAATAAATGCAGTCATTAGAGGTCTTCATTACAGGCTGAAACGACTGAAGTTGTTTTTCCTGGGAGGACAGTCTCTTGTTGAGCTTTTGATAAATTTTTCAATAGTGTCTTTATGAGACTGGCACGAGTGATCTAAACAGTGAGGTAGGAAGCTGGAAATCTACAACATGTTGGGAAGCACAGAGTATGGCTATAGTTAGGTCCATAGGTTTTTTCAATTGATGTTTGTTTGTAAGTCTTTCAGCTTGAAAAGCTGCTCTGTTGGGTTGTTCAGGTGACTGACTTGGCTACTATCTCAGATGGTCTACTATCCATTTGCACTGTGAAATGCTGCCCAATCATTATTTTTTAGCTTTCAGATGAATCTGAACAGAGCAGTTAGGCCTTCCTGCCACTCCTGTCAACAGCTTGGCTCTGCAGGCAGCCATACATGCTCATGACATAACATTGTCTTCACCACGTCTGACAGATGATGTGATATGCTCCGTACTTTTCTGTTGCCATCATTCTCAAATTAATCTTGGTTTCATCTATTTGAGATTTCTTTTTCCAGAACTGTGCAGGCTCTTTTCACCAGCAAAGTCTAATCTGCTCTTCTTGTTCTTGAGTTGCCATGGAGTGTGCCCTAGTATATTTGGGCATGCAGACTGGTGCAGGGATTCAAAAACCAACCTTCTAATTAGTTGATGACTGAGCTACACTAACTTGGATTTGGGTGTTCCTACGTTTTTTTGTTTTTTTTTTGTTTTTTTTTTAATTTTGCTGATTGGTTTATTTTGGATTTTCAGCCCAATCATGCATTCTTTCACTGACATCAAAATCTCTTTGGACTTCGAGTATTTCAGTGAAAATGCAAGATCAACTCTTGGAATCAACGTGGAAAATCTTTTTTTCTGCTTAATTATTAAGCTTTTCATGTAACAACTTGTGAACAAGGCTTGTCTGGCCATAAAATAATTTATCAGTCAATTGCACAATTCCTTTGGAGCCTCTGAAAATGAGGAACTGTGTATAAAAATGGCTGCAGTTAAACAGTTGATGCAATGCTTTTGTTAAGCTTCTTGAATTCAAGCTGAAAGTCTGCACTTTATCTTTATCGTTTGGTTTAAAATCTTCTGTGAAGAGTAAAAATGACAAAACTTATGCAATTGCCCAAAAATGTATTGTCGATGAGTTTGTCAAATTCAAACAGCCGTGTGATCTGTTGTTAGCCAAAAAACTATTTAAAAAAAGAATAAATGACTGATTTTTAACATCTGCAATTGGGCAGGACATCTGGTGATGAAAAGCATGTGACATCACGGAAAGCTCCAAAACAAGCACAGCACTGACCTTTTGGTGAGATTTTCTTTCTCTCAGCTGTTGTTGTTTACAAAATACTGAACTTTGAACCTGAGTTTTATGCAGTTTCAGATAATGTGCTGCTCACGTAACAAATCAACACCAGACAAAATGCTTTATTTATTTTTTGTTTTTACTTCAGCCGTGTTCACATTTATCAACACATCTGTCAAATAACTCATAAAACGGAAACCCTCGGAGTAAATAAAATGACCATGTGTGACTTTGAGCAGAGATTTTTGTAGAGATGAGATGAATCATTTGAACTATCCTTGACTCTATCTTAGAAACATAATATTAATTACAGGCATACTCTTTGAGAACCTGCTTGACTTCATCATCACACCTGATGCCAGTGTGAATGTTTCCTTGACAGCCGCTTTCTCAGATGGGATTTTACACTGAAGGTTTAAAGTACACATCAAAAGACCTAATGAAAGCTATCAAGAAAACAAGGACAAAGATCATAACCACACAAACAAAAGCCTTGAAAACACTACGGACCTGTCTTTGTTGCTGGCCAGGTCAATGTCGATTTTACCTGTTTAAAGTACATAGACACGTGTGTCTCTTTTGCACAGTGCTTTTCTTTGTAAAGCTAGCAGAGACTGGATAGGTAAACTGCACAGCGATGCACCAAACAGTGCAGCACAGTGGAAACATCTCAGACTAACTGCTTGATGATATATTCATAACTTCCCTCTCTCACCTCAGTCGTTTCTCAAACCTCTCTACGGTATATAGACACTGAGCATGTTTATTTTATTCACGTGATGTTATATCCTCTGAAACAGTGTAAATAATGGAGGGAAACAACAAAGACGGGATTACTTTTGCACTAACAGATTTAACTTGGAGTTTATGTCATTCAGCTCTACAGTCTTCATTTGGTGTTTTAAGTTCAATAGTGTTTGTCAGTAGGAAAATGGCACACACATACAACACACACGCACACTCAGAGCTTCTCTGGAGGAGCTCTTTGAAATATTTAAATGCTCGGAGTGTTTTTAATGCGAGATTGATAGAATAGGGTCAGTGTCAGCATTCCAGCTACGATAGCCGTGTCTCTTAGGGAAGTTCGCACCCAGCAAGTGATGACGATTAATTTCACCAGGAATGAGTTTACATCCAGGGAAACTGGGATTTTAAGCCCTTTCAGATTAAGCCGATATTGTTTTGAGTGTAACACGGTGGAGAGGACTTATGGATTGCAGGGAGGGAAACAGTTTACGAGTTTAAAATGGAAAGGAGAAAAGAGAAAGCTATTCTGAGGAAATTACCAATCTACAAATCCTTTTACATAACCCGGCCTTCCACGCCCGCCCCCAAACCCCTTTGGCCAAAAACTAGGAATCGTAATTTTAGTATTTTCATGTTCCCTTCCTGACATTAATCTTGCAGTGAATTTTAAGTGCTACCCAGCAGGTTCAGAAGAGCCCATTCAGTGTTTTGTTTTATTAGCATTTTTCTTAACAGCTAAAAATGCAAAGGTTAGTGGCATGAACTCCTTTTACAGTATATAGCATGCATAGTTTTAAGCTCCTTCTCTTAAGTATAAGGCTGCAGAGAACATTTTCATATACATTAAATGTAATCAGTCTTAACATCTGGATTTGTATCTTTGTGTGCTCCAGATAAGTCCTCAGGAAAAAACAAAACAACCTGCACTCAACTCATTTGGCTCTCAGAGTGTATTATATATGTTTTGGCGCCTTGATAGGTGGAGGCTTCATGACAACCGCCAGATTTATGCTTGTCTCTTCCTCCCACAGTTTTCAGAGTATAGAAGGGATGTAATGCCAGAAAAAGATTCATTAATAATGCAGCGAGAGGCTGGAGCCTCACCACTTTACATGACGAAAAGAAAAGCCCAGGTTAGGCCAGCACAGTCCTTTTACCCACTGGAGGATACAGTTTACCCAACCAGTGCACACAGCAGCAGATGAGTTACAGCACATTTAGCTTATTGTGCATACAGCTGACACATTTGTCAACTGAATTTTGAAGCGAGAAGAAGGATCAAGGAAGAGAACACGTCACTGCAGCTCGAGAGATTTTTCTTCTCATCACCGTGGCTAATTACTGCCCCCTGTTGGCTGAATGATGAAAGGTAGTTTAAAGTATTCTGAGCTGCTGCGTTTGAAGATGAGTATGGCCAAAGATGTGATGTGTATTTTAGGTGAAACATGACTGTTAAAATTCACATATCTATGGCCTTGGCATAGATTGTTCCCTGGCTTTTGCGCTGTGGCAGCTGGAATACGCTGGAATATCAGCTGCATGGGGACACAAATGTAAGGCTCAAGTCCTCCCAAACGTTTAGTCCCCCTGGGGACTGGGACTCTTGTTTTTTAAGATGTAATTTTTTCTAGAGCAAAGACCAACACTTGGCCTCAACAAACTGAAGGAGCTAAACCCTGACGTTAACCATTATTGATTAAATGCTATGAGTCACAGGTTTTAGTCTTGTTTTGAAGATAATAGTTTAGATTTTGTGTTGACATATTTTCCTCAGATTGGTCCTTTGTTATATTTTTGAATCTTTGGTTTTGTGTTCCCTTGTTTTCTTTTTGAGTTCATTAATGTTCTGTATATGTTACTCTAACCTTCCCTCTGTCGTTTTACATTATGTTTAGCACATATTCTTTGAGTTCTGTATCTTTAGGCGTTTTCTGTTTGGTTTCATCCTGAGCCTTTTTTCTTGCTTTGTTTATTTAGTTGCACTTGCATTTTGAGCCTTTTAGTTGTTATATTTAATCCTAGTTTAGTATTAGTGAAGTGTGTGCTTTGTGCTTAGCTGCCTCGGGTCTGTGTTTAATGGTTGCTCTGTGAGTTACTTCTTATTTTACTTTGTTAAAATCATGTCTGATTTTGAATTTGACTTCATCCCATTGACTGTCTTTGTGTCCTCACCTGTCTCTCTTGACACAGCTGTGTCCAGTCCTCTGTGACGCCTCTGTTTATTTAAAGCCTCAGTCTTCTCTCTGTTCTCTGTTGTGTTGTTTGTGTAGCTTGCCTGCTTGTCTGCCTGCATTCCTCTGAGATTTCCTGGATAGATCCCTAGTGGTTCTAATTCCTTTTGTGGTCAGATTTGGATATGTTTGATCACCTTTGGGACCTTATTTTGTTTTGGGCTTTGCATCAGCCCCCCCAATGAGCCTTTGTTTACATGTCCTTTGTTCTGCAGTTTGGTTTCTCATCCACTTAATGATCCACACAGTTCATGAAACTGACATTTTGGCATTTATTTATGCTTTTCCTCCTGAGAAATGTCAGCATATCTTTTGTGAAAAGGGCTTGTGGTTAACTTGCTCTGCAGTGAACTAAGAAAAAACCTTAATAAACACCAGCCTAATACAAACTTGTCAGAGACCCTGGATCGCTCAGATCCAGGGTCTCTGAGCAGTTATGGACCTGTATTTTATTATATGTGTTTTTGATGTTGCTGTCCCTTGTTCTGCTTGCAGGTGTGTGTGTGTGTGTCTGGGTGTGTCTGGGAGCACCTGTTTACAGGCGCCTTCAGGCCTGGTAGGTGTGGCCCTGCCAGATGGTTGGCCACACCTGAAGACCATCACGCAGCTGATCAAGCCCCGTCGGAGGAGTTACTTTAGACTCCCTCCGACGCTGGATCATTGCGTGGCTTCACGTTAGTCTCTTGACCAGTTACTAAGTTTAGTCTGCTGCATGGTGGTGTGTCTGATGGTGGCCTCTCTGTTATTTCTGACTACCTAGCTGATCTCCTCTGTCTGTATAGCCCTCAGAGAGCACTAAGATCATCGGGCCAACTGCTCTTAGTGCAACCTAGGTCTCGGCTGAAGACCAGAGGAGACCGTGCCTTTGCCGTTGCCGCACCGAGGTTATGGAATACTCTTCCTCCTCATATTCGCGCATCAGATTCCATTCAGTCTTTTAAATCACATCTAAAAACGTATTTGTTTAAGGCTAATTAGGCTAATTTACATCTGGCTTTGCATTTAGATTGTGTAATTATTTTATATTTTATTTTATTTATATCTGTAATTTATGATTTATATTGTGATTTTTTATCTGTATCAGGATTTTACTGGAAAGCACTTTGGTGTACTTCGGTCTTTAAAATGAGCTATATAAATAAATTTTGATTGATTGATTGATTGATTGATTGATTTCCCCAGGAGAATCGTGGAGACGAGAGAGCAGTGAGCACGGGGTGCTCAGACACTGAGAAGCGGAGACAGGAACACTAGCACTGGGAAGAGGACATGTCAAAGGAGTCGGGAACGCACTGAGGATTTATTGTGTTTTCCATTTTCACTGTAAATAAACGTACTGTTTGCATTCAGAGCTCCACGCCTGGGTCCTCCTTCCTTACATCCCCACGGCTGGCCAGCGTCAACCGTGACAAAACTACTAATGGCTACCAGTTGAACAATAATGGAAGAGAGGGCCGGCAAGACATTGTGGTCATTTCCTCTTTTCAAGCCCCTTTAAAACACAGCTGTCTCTTTATTTTATTGTCAGGTATGGGTTACCATTTTATATCCCAATATTATAGCTCCATGACGTGACTGACTTTCTAGCAGTGAAATCCATCTTTTAGAGTGTTAAATAAAAGATGATTATCTGTAATTTCTTGGTTTTACATCCTGAAGATTAACAGTGAGGTCTGTTGAATTTATTCAGGCTGTGTGCATGCTGGTGAGGCTTGGGGAACACTGACATCAATTACATTGCATTAATTGAATCACTCTTTTTAAATAAAGGTGAGGTAGACTACTTAACAATAGTAGGGCTATGTCAGTTATTGAGCATTTTCACATTTTCAGAAGGATTTTCTTTAAATGCATGAATAACACAGATAATTTCACAGTGTATGAGTATTAGTAAAGAATAACATTTAAGTACTGCAGGGTAATATAACACTTACAAAGACTTAACTGCCACGGTCTTGAGTGAGGATCTGGTTGTGTTCCTGTTTGCCACCCTTGTGTGCTCCCTGGATGCCATTTATTTATTAGCTTTTTTCATTGCCTTTTTTTGGATACATCTTGGACCTACAATAAAGTGTAGTGATGGAGTGGCTATCATTGTTGCATGGCAGCAGCAGTGGTATCAGACCCGCTGGTCATCTGGGGTTTGCATGTTCTCCTTGCACCTTTTTGGGTTTCCATGCGATCTAAAGACCTTGTGAAAGTCAGTGTGAATGGCTATCTTTCTTTATGGTAGACTGAGTGAAAAAAAAGAGTGAGACTGATTCACCATATTGTTGATTTTTACTTACTTTTTCTTGTCTTTTTTTAAAAAAAACAACCCAGTGCTTAGGAGTTTTGTTTTGAGTGAAGAACAAACGATCGACACAGTGGGTCAGAGCTCATGTAACCTCCTGAACAGGATATTCGCTTTCCCCTTAGGTGATTGACTAACAACCTCTATTTGAACTGATGTTTTTTCCCAATCTAAATTTCTCTATTGCAGTTTTCAACAACAAACATTTATATTGCTGAAACGCACTGGACCTTTCAAAACATTTCTGACAACCTTCATGAGAGTTCATTTGAAATGAATGATGTTGTAAAATGTCTCACAACAAAGACTTTTGTTTTGTCTCTCCACAGTTATCTGGCTCATTCCATAGAAACAGCATTTTTAAAAACTAACTTGAGGTGCAAAGAACCCAAAGCAGCAGTCTTTACTCGTGGGAATTACCAAAAAAAAACAAACTATTCTTATCTCTGCTTAAACGAGGGAGGGGATTTCATGTCTCTTCTCATCAAGACTGCAGCATCAACCTCTATTTTTACATCAGTTTAATGGTCCTGTCAGCCTCCAGCTGGAACAAAATAGGTTCTAAAAGAATCCACATGACATCTGTCTTTACTCTCGCACACTGGGTATCCGTCACTTTCACAACTGATTTTGAGAGATTTCTAAACACATTAAACCTGCTGTCTTGCTACTTTTCAGATGCTTTCACCTCAAAGAAGCTAGGTTTCCTCTGGCACTGGCTCATTCTGGCTGCTTCTCAGTGCAGACTTAAATTGTGATTGGTCACTGCCTGAGGGAATTGGGCAATCAATGTCACTTTCTATTTTAAAATAACTTCTCATAACAGGCTTCTGACTTTTTTTAAGCCGTTATTTAATCACGCACTGCCTGCTGCTCTTCAGTGATTACTTTCAAGATTTGAGTGGATATTTATTCCAGTATATATTCCAACAATTCACATGATGTAAAAGGATATTTCACAATATCTATTTCATTATATCCTGTTTTTATATTGTTGCTTTTATGATGTAATTACTGTGTGTTATGTATTTACCCGATGCTTATTTGCTTCTTAGATCGTTATTAGTGGGAGCACTTTAAATGATCGATAGCAGGAGTATTAACATTTGGTGGTGTGATGTGTAGTAATTGCGATGCTTTTATAGAGGCCCCGGTGAAAAATAAAAATGGAAACTACATTTCACTGAGATAGTCTGCTGAAGAGATCCAGTAGCTGCTCTTGTACCAACAAAACCGGCCTGTTCTCTCTTGATGATACCTTCCCTCTCTTTCGCCCTCATTTTAATCTCTAAACATATTCATGGTACTGTACTGTAAATAAATCGCTTCACTTTGAGTACTCAGACTAATCAGAATCAGATTTTGACAAAAAGCCAAAACCTACAAAGAGGTTTTTTGTTTTTGTTTATTTGCTTTAGGTATGCTTTAGGAAAAGCACAGTCCTGCTGCAGTATCTTCAGATCACCAATAAGCAGTTAAAACCCAGGTTGTAGTTCAGTATATTGCAAACATATTTCAGTGACATGCACAACCCTAATTCCGTCCTTACTTAAAAATTCATCTGTAGTACAGATTTGTCACCAAAAGAGGTCAGCAAGATACTTTTTATATCAGCACACATGACCTAAATATCAGCAGTTGCTTAGAAAATAAAATGTAATTAAAGAATCCAGCAATTATTAAAATCTGCAAAATGCACAGGAGCTGTGATGCTTTCTCTCATTTCAACACAGGCAGCTGCAGGTATAGTTTTAACTCAATCAGTTGTTAAACTGATCAAAATTAATATTGAAGGGAAATATACTTGTTTGTGGAGGTCACTGAACTAATATTACTTAGGATTATTACTCAAGATCCCCTGACACTCTGGGCTTACTGAGCCCCAATAATTACTGAGACCCATATGTTGTTATTAATGAATACAAAGCAATTCAAAGGAACTGTAATTAATATACTCATCAGACCTCAGTGTAAGCAACACAGCTACACTGGAGCTACATTAAAATGAGAGTAACCAGAGTAACCAACTGCATATCTGTGTCAATTTGACTCCCTCATTACGCTAGAAATAAACAACTACAGCATGTAAACTAATATTTTTAGGATGATTTCGGCTTAAGGGTGCCATCAACTTTGAAGTTTTTCAGTAATGCACTGGATATCTAAATAAGCTGTGATGATCCCAAATGGAAGGAGAAAATTAAACCTCCAGTCTTTCATTTGCTTTTTCATTTTCAGCTCAAAGCCCAGAAATCAAAGGTAGACAACACAAGACTAATTTGTTTCATTTTTCTTTATGTTTACGAACACAATTTCCCTCAATTTTATGTGTCTCATGTTGAAGGTTTTATGTTTAACCTTAATTTCAGCATTCAAATTCACCTGATTAAGTTCAGAGAAATAATTGTCATGATGAAAACACTGCCCCAGATATTTGCATCTGTTTCATGTTCCTAATGCAGCTTTATTTTGAAAAGATGTTTTTGCCATGACACGCCAATCCTAAAAAACAGGAATCGTTCTTATAATCAGTGCAACACAAGTAAAGTAAACAAAATATTTACCTGATATTTTTTACACAGCTTATTGCAGCGCTTGAATAAATATAGCATCTGACTATGTCTCTGACTCCTCCTTGGGGAAGGCACCTCCTGTCAGCCCTCCCCTCTGCTGGAGGAGTCGCTCTGGTTTTCCTATCTACATCAGTGACATTTCAACCTGGTGACTAAAGCTGTCTGCACTGTGCGGATTTGGGCTCTGTGATTTTTAAATGTGTATGGTTATATTTGCTCCGGTAAGTTTCTTTGCTTGGTGGTTTATTTTCTGTATTTATCTCTTCGGGTTGGTGAAAATGATGACGTCTGCTTCTATTCACATTTAAAATGTAATTGTATCAATAACAGCAGTTTAATTAGGGATCATTTTTAGTTTGTGTTTGATGTTAAAAGTAATAAATGGACTCAAAGTTGCCGATGCAGAGTAAAGCTCTTGTTCTTTGTGTCAGTGAAGTGGAAGAAATAGGAAGCTGTCTGCCTCACAGTCAGTTGGGTCTCACAGTAAGTTAGACCTCTGAGTTTGGTATTAGCATTGACAAATTGAATCTCACTGTACTGCTGTGGCCTCCTTCCAGGGCACAGTCAGGAGCTCTGTTTGTTGTCTTCCAACCTTTAAATTATTCAGGTTTTGTTTTCAAACCAATTATAAATCTTAATAATCTGTCATATAATTTATTGATGTGTATACATTATGCAGGAAGCTGCACTCACACGCTGATTGGAGTCAACTACTTTTGGAGAGTCTGAATAAATGATCAACTAATGGTTACTGGTTTACGATTTTTCTTTCAAAGATTTTTGCCATCTGTGCTTTTGCAACATGTGGAGGATACTATGGTCATCTCCAGGTTAAGGTGGACTGTGCAGACAGGAGGCAGAATAACCGCAGCATCAACATTGATTTCGGGTATCCTTTCAGGTAAACGAATTGCTTATGTTTCCTTTTTGATCCCTTTTGGTTGTTTGCTTCTAAGTAAGATTCCTTTAATCTTTCACAGCTAACTTTAAAGAAATCTCTTTACATTTTATTATTTTAAGAGCTGAAATGTGAATAGTCTCCTAAAAAAGCATGTCCACAGTAATCATCTTAAATAGGCCCAGAAAGTATTTTAAAATTGTACAGGCCTGCTCCATTGACATGACAGCTCTAAAACAGAGGAGCTGCTTTTTCTTTGTCCAACTTAGGATGAGAGAGCTTGACAGCTGAGCAGGAGTCTGACCCATTTATTGTCCCAGAGTCTAAAATACTTCCCCGCATCATTAGATTCATCCGTACCTGGACTCCTATGAGAAAAATCTTAGCTTCAGGTTTTTGTTTTTTTTTTTACTTCTGTTCCAGTGTTTCTATTTTACCACTCGCTCTCATCTTACAACATGTACGTGTAGGTGATTTGAATGCTTAGCGACCCACTGATATTATGATGAGCCACAAATTAGTATCTTTGTCATAGTGTGTGTGGTAGCGGATCCCAAATGTGAACCCAAAAATCACTGTGAGGAGTAAAATCTAAATCATGCCTTTAATAAATAAATGAGGGAGCAGTTCAAATGAAAACTGAGATCAAAAAGATAACAAAATCCAAGGACTCCAGGAAAATGGACACTAACCTAACTAGGAACATCAGAAGGAGGAATAACAAATGCACAGAGCAAGGATAACAGGAAAAGTGAAGCTGCTTCTGCACACAAGGCTACTCAAGGGAAGTGAACGCAGCTGGGGAACAACACAGGTGCTCACAGTCTGCTGCAAACAATCTGGAAAATAAGATGAGGAGAAGTAAAACTGAATACAACTATAAAAATAAAGCAGGAAGTGAAGCATGATAACTAAACAGGGGAAACCCAGACACGGCTGAACTAACGCAGGGAAACTGACATGAGAAGATAGACAGGAACTAAGGAAATTGAAATCAGGAAGCAAATAACAAGGCAACCTAAGAATCAACAGAAAATATTAAAATGAACAATACTAGAAAGTCCACAACTCGAAAACACTGCATCAATGACCTGGGGCCATGTCAGCCTTTCTTTGTGAACCATTACATAAACATTACTCGGCTGTCTTCCAGGATGACAAAAAAAAATTGTTCTTATTGCTTTGTTGAATCTGGCAGGTCCTTTTTATTCACAGCAATTACATATTTTCAGATCTGTGGTGGGAATATAGAATATAATTACCCACTGATTAAATGAAATTGCTGTGTTATACAGAGAATCCAGCCAAAAGTGGATGTTGAAGAGTTTAATTTTATACCAGTAAAGTGCAAAGAGCAATGCATGAACATTGGGGTTTTTTATTGTTTAAAAAAAGCCTGGTTTAGGTGAGTGGCTTCCACAGGGAGGTCACTCTTTTCACATCATTTCATGTGAGCCATGAGTGGTGTGCCTGTTGTTAATCATAATTACTAGTCGTGTGTGTGTGTGTGTGTGTGTGTGTGTGTGTGTGTGTGTGTGTGTATTAGTCAACCTTCGCAGTGTAATTGTGGAAAATAAATGTTGACAGTTGTGCAAAAGTTGCCCTCATGGCAAATAGGTTCTGTTGGCTTTGTCTGTAGAGTTTGGATGCTCCTCCTGTGCCTGCATGGACTTTCTCCAAAGAGTTTGCTGCTACATTGACCGTAGATGTGAATATGAGTGTGAATGATTTTCTGTCTCCATGAGTTCAGCCTGTGATAGACCAGTCCAGGCCTGTATCCTGCCTCTTGCCCATGCACAGCTGGCTTACTGTCCTGAACCGGAAAAGGGGTTGAGACGATATGATAAATATGAACATTTACAACTGCTTTGCTATTTCATTCAAATGAATAAAATGTTCATTTGGCAAATATGTCTACACTGCTTTTCTATGCATATATTTTAACTCGCTTAGCATGTGAACAGTGTAAAAGTGGGAGTTGTGTTGAAAAAATTGCTTCTGTTTTTCATGCTCTTATTTGTGATGGGGTTTTTTTAATCATTAATTTATAACAAACTGATCAAAAGCCAAACCCTGGTGAAAAACAACCAGCCACATGAACCGACCCACTCAAACCTCTCATGCCCTGTACAACTGCATTAGAATAGATGCTGAGAGAAGTCAAACATACATTGTTAAGAATACTGGGCAGCGGTGGATCAGGAGGTGGAGCAGGTCATTTGCTTGAGAAGGTCAGCAGTTCCTCTAATCTGCATGTTGAAGTATCCTTTGGCAAGATAGTGAATGCGGATGGATCTGTGTGAATATTAAGTTAAAAGCACTTAGTAAGGTAAAACTGCTGCTTGTGTAGGTGAATGAAGCTTGTAGTAAGAAAGTGCTCGAGTAGAAAAAGTGCTATATGAGTACCAGTCCATTTACCATGTACTCCTTATGCTTTAGTATTTTATAATGAAGACCTAATTAATATTGGGTCTACTTAGTAGAATTTTTTTTCTTCAGTGCTTTTTAGGCCATATTGAGCATGCATAAATACGCAACACCTTGCATCACACTTTTCTCTCTGAGGAGAAGACAGAAAACAGCATCAACTATGAAGCACGGTGTCTGCTGTTTTTCAAGTTTTATCAACCAGCATAAACCAGTATAAACCAGTATAAACCAGTATAAAATGCTAACTGAAAAAAGTGACTAATCCTCACTGAGTGGAGGATTAATGAAGATTTAAACCTGATCCTGTCAGGGTAACAGTTGCTCAGTTTGCTGTTATCAGACTGGTCAGTGCTTCATATTTCAGAAGCAGTTTCACTGTCCTTTCGTCATATTGGAGAGAGATCTTGCAGACGTCCTTGGCTTTTTTTTCTTTTTGGAGCTACTTTATAAATATTGTATTGTATTGCTTCTTATACGAGCAACACCAAATTCACAAGAGTCTCGTGAGAAACAAACAAAAACAACAGGTAAGAAAGAGAAAACTGAGCTTTATTTTTTATTAAAGCACCACTAGATTTCTAAGCTGTCCTTCACAAACTTTCCTTTTTGTTTTTTCCCAAACACTGGTGAACAAGTTTCAGACAGACTTTGAAAACTGATTATATATAAAGAGTTATTTAACCAATCAGTTTTGCAGCATCAAATTTCCCCCACTTCTCCACGTAAACCTGCTCTTTCTGTTTTGTAGATTACAGCAAGTGCATTTTAAAGCTCCTTTGTGCAAAGAGAACAGAGATGAGATTATTTTCCTGGAAGGTGACTTCTCCTCAGCTGCCCAATACTTCACGACTGTGGGTGTCTTTGCTTTCCTGTACTCGCTGTTGGCAACGATTGTCTATGTCTTCTACCAGAACAAGTACTTGAAGAACAACAGAGGTCCACTTGTGGTCAGTGAGTTTTCATGTTCAGATTTTTCAGTGTTCCAGCTTCATATTACCGTCTGATAGAGTCTTGTTTATGTATTATATAAAATGCAATTCAGACGTGACCAATATAGCTAAAAGAATAGTTGCAGCATTTTGTGACTCCACTCTGGAGCCTTCCTGCACATCCATATACATGAAGTGTATAAAGTGGGGAGCAGCATCAAGACCTGCTTATTAAGTCAGACAGGGCATAAAAGTGGAGATAGGGTGGAGACTGGTTGTCAAGTAGCTTGCAGATTTGCACTAACTTGAAATAGCATGCTCTGTATGAGATACCCTACTGTGTAGTGGAGTCATTGGCTGATATGAGGTGGCATTAATATAAGCATATCTGCTGGTATTAGGCCTGAGGCTGACATTCATGATCTAACTTTACTTTTTTTTTTTTTAAGTCGTTACTCAATTTGGTTTTTGACTTTTCCTCCTTTCTCCTGTGTCTCAGGACTTTGTTGTTACGATCATCTTCTCCTTCATGTGGTTGGTCAGCAGTTGTTGTTGGGCCAAAACTCTTTCTGATATAAAGACAGTCACCAACCCAACACAGGTGCTTCTTCTCATCACTTCCTGCAGAGCTCAGGAAAACAAATGCACAGCTACAGAGGAGCCTCTCTGGTCACGTCTTAACACATCTGTGGTATGTCTATAATTAAAGAATGACGCACGTTCTGAAGCACTGCTATTGAAAGCGATTTTATATTAGTGTGTTTTTTCTTTTCCTCCAGGTCTTTGGCTTTGTTAATGTTGTCCTTTGGTCTGGGAATATTTGGTTTGTCTTCAAAGAGACGGGCTGGTACAAGACTGGACAGAGATATCCGACCAGGAGTGCGTCTGGGAAACGCTCCGGTTCAATGCGACAGCGGCTCTACAGCGAGAGCAGCTTCGACCAGCCAGAGGAGAACTTTGCTCCCTCTCGACAAAACAGTTTCAATCTGTCAAAGGGAGACTTTGATCACCAGTTGCAGAGGCAAGCTAGCATCAACCAGACACAGGTAAGCTTCAGCTTACCACAGACATATCTTGGTAAACCGGTAATTTATGACAGAGAAGATAAAGTGGCTTCTCAAGGTCCGATGATATTTGTCAATGAGATGTGACTTAGAGTTTGACCGTGCACATGCACGTAGAGAACTGAATGAAAATTTGCTACTGCTGTTTTGAGTTTGTAAAAATGACATCATTGCTGACTAAATGTAATGCTGAAGGGTTTGGATCACAACATAGTTTATCCTCTACATAAACTTATACGCTCATGATTGCTCAAGAATACTGTTTCTGAGATCTCTGGGTCCTTTTGCATGTTTTACTGTGCATTTTCTATTTTCCTTTTATTTTCTGTGGACAATATTTTTTTTGTGGGGGGGGGGGGGGACTAAGTTTCATCTAAATCTAATCTAAACTCTACATTTCCAGAAAACAATTAAAATATCCTTTCACAGTTACACTGAGATAGGATCTGGTTGCTTTAGCGTTATCATTCTGGGGCTTTGAGTTCTTCATAAAGAAATGATTTTACTTTACAAACTTTATAAGTGCTTGATCTTACCTTTAAATGAAAAAACACATCACACTACAGTGCTCTCTAATATGTAATATGGAAATATGTTGTATCAGTGGACAAATACATGTAACCAGTGTGTGAGCATTCTCCCATGAATATTTATTTGTTTGACTGTTCTGCATAATTGATTCTGTTTGTTATTAGCACTGCAGTGTCTCCATTTGAACATTTATGAGTATTAATAGATATGTGCTTCTGTAAATGCAAGCATAGTCACTTTTGACGTAGTTATATCAAAGCTGAATGTTTCCTTTATATATCCCTTCCAATATATCAGTATAATTTTCATGTTGAAATCATACTGTTAACATGAAACAGGCGTAAGTATATTTTACCTGCTTGTGCTTGTATGTGCTCATGGGATTTTCAGCCTATTTCATGTTTCACTGCATATTCTTCAGTTATATGGTTGATTTTTTAGGTAGTCACAGTTTAATCAGGGTGTATTCTGTGGTTACTTTCTTCAGTAAAAGATGTCAATCTCTATGTTTTCATTAAAAAAGAAACAAAACAAAGGACATTGAAAGTGAGGAAATACTAAAAAAAAACTAATGGAGATATTTCCAAAGGAAATAATTAGTGAACGCTGTTATGAGAACACCAAAGTAAAGCGTTTCTCACACTGTGTATCAGGATTATCTCAAGTGCAAAGCCCAAAGGGATAATCCCTCAGGGTATCTGTTTCATCCTATTTGAGACAATTAACAAAATGCTAACTAATACTTAAAACCGCTTAACCTGTTTGACTACACAGGTTTGGTCCTTGTAAACAAGTCGCTGCAAAGACAGAGTGATATACATGCATGATGGCACAAGCATGATCAGCCAGTGCATTTCAGTTTAAATAAAATCATGAAGTTGAACACGACTGTACAAACTGTGCAAACAACTGTGCACCTGTGGTTGTAGCGGGAAACCCAAACAGTTTTCATAAGACACCACAGAAATTATTTTAACTTGTGAACTTTACACATAACTTTACAGCCTGTTATTGTGTTAAATTTATATACTACTACTACTTCTACCACTACAATTATTATTATAATCATTATCATCATAATCACTATCGTATGAACAGTATTTACAAATATCCTTAAATGAAAAGATTTACTCAAATAGCACTATGACAGCACAGCAGTTACAGTGCTGATAATAGAAAGTGTTTGACCCCTCCCTGATGTCTTAGGTTTTTTTTTTTAAATCTATTTGGCACACTTACATGTTTCAGATCATCAAAATATAAATTTACATTAGTAGTTGCCACTCTCTCCTTGTTAAATCATAATTTAACTGTGATTAACTTCCTTTTTAAAAGGCGGCGAGAGTCATTATCCACAAATGAAAAAAAAAAAGACATCAGGAAAACTACCACAAGAGTGAACCTTCCTCGGAGTCATTTTCCTACCAAAATAATTCCAACAGCGCCTCCGTGACTTATCCAGGAAGTCATAAAAGAATTGCTCAAAAAAACAAAATTAACCTTTTGAAAGTACCCAGTCAAAACCCAGACTTAAATTCAATTGAATTACTTTAGCAGCACGGTGGCATGGTGGTTCGTACTCTCTCACAGCAAGGAAGTCCTGAGTTCAGCTCCACTATCTGGCTGGGGTCCTTCTGTGTGGAGTTTAAATGTTCACTTGGCTTCCACCCACAGTCCAAAGACATGCAGTTAGTGGAGTTAAGGGTGATTCTAAGTTTCTTGTAGGTGTAAGTGTCAATGGTTGTCAGTCTCTCTATGTTGGCCCTGCAACAGATTGGTGACCTCATGAATAAGAAGAGGAGAGTGGATGGATACTTTAGCATGACCATTAAACAGGGTCTTCATGCTTGTGCTTCCTGCAGTTTAAACCTCCTGCAGTATGACTGAAATAAAACAATTCTGCAGTGAAAAGTGGGCCAAAGCTCCTCCACAGGGATGTTATACTGCAGACTCATTGCTATATTTTATCTTATTTTATATTATCTCAAGCACTTGATTGCAGTTCTTGCTGTCAAGGATGGCGCAGCCATTTGTTAGATTTAAGCAGTTATATTTAGGTTTACTTTTTCACACAGGGCTAGGTCGATTTGGACATTTAAATTAAATCTTAATTTAAAAACTGCATTTTCTTTTCACTCAAATTATATTTTTCTAAGATTACAATTTGTTTGATGATCTGAAACATTCAAGTGTGAGAAATGTAGAATTTTTTGAATTTTTTATTTTATTTGTTTTGGATTAGTTACAGCTGTATTACTGCTTATTAATGCCAATTTCTAATCAGCTAATCACATGGCAGCAACTCTGTGTATTTAGGTATGTAGACATGGTCAAGACGACCTCCTAAAGTTCAAACCGTGCTGTGTTCAAAGTGACTTTGAACACAGCACAGTTGTTGGCGTATGAGTATTTCAAAAATTGATGATCTTCTGGGATTTTCCTACAAGGTCACTTATACTGTTTATAGAGAATATCCAAAAAAGAGAAACTATCCAGTGACCATCAGTTCTGGGTGAAAAGAAGGAGAATGGCTGGACTGCTTCAAGCTGATAGGAAAACAGTAACTCAGATAACAACCAAGGTATGCAGAAGAGCATCTGTCAAAGCGTACCACATCACACCTTAAAGCAGAAGAAGACCACATTGGGTTCCACTCCTGTCAGCTAACAGCAGAAAACTGAGGCTACAACTCTCACAGGCTCACCAAAATAACAAAAATTGGACAACAGAAAATTGAAAAACATAGTTGGATCTGATCAGTCTAAATTTCTACTGTGACATTTGGATGGTAGGGTCAGAATTTGATGTAAACAAGATGAAAGCATGGCTTCCTGCCTTGTACCAATGTTTAAGCTGATATATGTTTTAATTATACATGTAAATTGAAAAATACAATACACACGTCTGTAAATCTGCTGGATTAGTGCAAGAATTGAATCCAACAAATGTACTAGAGTTTTGTTAAGCATGTATAATATGATCAAGTGACTCATGTTGTTTATAGTTTATCTTACTCTGAAGGATTTAACTTTAGGATGTATGTTATGTTAGTTGTTGCTGTGCATATTTCTTCAATCATAGCGTGATAGTGGGTGATATATGCCAAAGTGAGTGTATACCATTATTAGTTTGTGTAGAAAGAGATACGACCCACTAATTTCAGTGACAAAGTATATAAGTAAAAGAAACAAAAAAAGTAGTAAATACTAAAAAATACAGAAAGCAATCAAATTTGGGAAACCAGCATAGTGAATCACTAATGAATACTGATTTAAAGAAGCGTGACTCACACTGTGAATGGAATCATCTCACCTGCAAATCCTGATGGAATAATCTTTTCGAAGTCAGTGTCATCTGTTTAAGGTGGCCATAATACTAATACCTAAAATGTTTCACCACTCAGACCATAAACTGTTCATGACTTTGAGTTGGTAGCTGTTGGTTGAGCTGATTTGTGTACATGTTCACCAATATAAATGTCAGCAATCCGTAATGCTATAATCCACCTTTGATTTTAAAGTCATTTCCATGTCACCTAAGTAAATGATTATTGTTATAAGTAAGCCACTACAGGTGGAATAAATATTCTTCACTGAATGATAACTTTGCTTGTGAACCTCAGTGTGTCAGTGGATCTCCACCACTCATTCATTCATTCATTCATTCACGGGAACACCACAATGTTACACATGGAATTCGGTTATCATGGCAGGTGCCCAACAGTTGCCTGTTTTTGAACGTGTTTTGTGTTGTTTGACAAGTTGTTCTTGCTTTAGCCCATGAGAAGGCATACTCATAAGTAGTTTGATGTGGTATCTGAGCAGCCAATAATATGACAACACTGTTTGTGCTCATCTGAGCATTGAGGCTGCATACTCAGTGAGGCAAATGCTTCAAAATCTGTTTGATTGATTTAACTTGTGTTCTGTGGAAAAATAAAATGAGACTGAAATGCCTGATATTTAGGTTGTTTCAACAAACACCAGGATGATATGTCATCAGAACAAATTGGTTTTAAGAAATGTTTCATTTTTTTTCAGACACAAACATTAACCTGCCAAAAAAAAGAAAAAAGAAAAATGCAAATAAATTTTCCACTACATAAATTTGCCAAAAAATGGCAAAGCAGAAAAAACTCAGAAAAAAATAATTAACTTTTCTTGTCAGGGATCAAATAATATAGATTTTGTATGTTAAAAGCAAACTGTGGTAAACTTACACTTGCTGACTGGGAATCCTGCTTAAAATTAGGCCGGTTGCTAACAGACTGTTGCTAACAGAACTATTATGTAGCTCCAGCCGTCCTCAAAGTGAACATTAGCTTTGAGTTACAGTCAGAGCATCCCCAAGTTTGTTATTAAGGCCTCTGTATGCAGTCCGCTATCTGATTAAAGCAATTAGAACAAAGAGGGGTGATGCTCGCCTCTGCCGGCCCCCTGACAAAGAGACTGAGCACATGCAGGTGTCCAGAGGAGGCTCTTTGAAGAAAATTGCAGTGAATGTACCCACAGCATGCCAATTAGGGTCAGGTCATCAGCAGGAAATAAAAGGCTACATCATGAGATAGATGGCCCATCTTGTATGGAGGAAAGGCTACATTTAAATGTAATTAATCCCCTTCGTAAGATGTCATACTGGCATGTAGCACTTAATGTTGGTTATGTCTGTTTTCCCTGGTGTACATGAACCAGCTGTGACTTTTATTTCCAAATGAAGCACAATGAGGAAGATGTTGTACACAGTGGTGATACAGAGACATAAGCTATTTTTCACTTTTTGTAAACACCTGCAGGGGGCATTATCCACCTGTTTTATCATCTGTAGGCTTTCCAAGCGAGGGTCCTACTATGTTTATTTTTAAAAAAAATAACATCAACTCTTTTCTTTTTTTTTTATCATTCCACTTGAGCAACAATTGTGTGCTACCTTTCTAAATTTCAGGTCTTTGCTTTTCATTTTGTACCTTTTTTCAGTCTCAGAAAATGTAGCATGTATAACAGCAGACACGTAAGGTTGTATGTTAGGAGTTAGGCCTCAAGGGGGTGGTGTAACATCACACCAAATATAAGTTGTTTTTTCTACTGATGCATTCCCATAAATAGGATTAATAATGTCCTCTTCTTCTCCGTGCAAATTGCAGGAAAATAAGTCATTTCTTCACTTGTTCTCCAAAAAGAAACAAACCACAAAGGGTGTATGTTTTTTGTTCTTGTTGTTGGTGTCAAATGTTTTATTACACATATTTCTCAAAAATGTCTACACTCATTTATCACCACATTGCAGAAAAAAGCTAATTATTTGTAAAAACATGTTTGGGTGATTTCTCATATATCAGCTTCACATCTTCAGACGTAGGAAATGTGCTATCAGAATTGTGTATTTATACATAGACTCATGACCAGGCCGAAGGACATTTTGATGTTATGGTCAGCAGAGGTATTCATCATACCCTTGGTGAAAAATGTATTGACGCCCATTGTAGACCCGTTGTTATAATCCCCTCAATGTGATTGTTTTCCATCATAAGAGAGTGAAACAGGGAAACAGACAGTTTCTGATGCAGGTCATTTATTTCACTGGCCTACTTTCACATCTCAGCAGTTCTTCATTATTTTAAACATTCACACATCACAAAACCTTCGCTATATAAAAATTGCAATAAGTGTGACACTTCTGTCTAAGGAGCACTTCCTTTTCTTTTCATTGCTGCCCTTTCATGGTGGATTACTATAATTTATAAGTATGCAACAACAGCCATTCCTGTCCAAAAGGGAATCATTAACTGTCAGTCTTGACTAACTTGAAGATGACATGTTGACAATATAATCAGCAAGTGACTATGTTTTGTTTTTAATTGAGAAAACAGTAATAACAGCCTGGAGAAATTTAGTGGGTGTTGAATGATACACATATGGTAAATGGCCTGTATTTGTATAGTGCTTTACTAGTCCCTAAGGACCCCAAAGCGCTTTACACATTCAGTCATCCACCCATTCACGCACACATTGGTGATAGCAAGCTACATTGTAACCACAGCCACCCTGGGGTGCACTGACAGAGGCGAGGCTGCCGGACACTGGCGCCACTGGGCCCTCTGACCACTAGGCAACAGGTGAAGTGTCTTGCCCAAGGACACAACGACCGAGACTGTCCAAGCCAAGGCTCGAACCGGCAACCTTCCAATTACAAGGCGAACTCCCAACTCTTGAGCCACAATCGTCCTGTGTGTGTGTGTGTGTGTGCCCTTTGGATTTAATTTAAATCTATGTGTTAAGCTTTAGAGTTAAACAACAAACAGGTATGTTTCTTTTCATGCATGCATTTATTTTCTACTCAAGTCTATATTTTATTTTTTTATACATAAAAATAACACCACTGGTAGACCAGTTAAGTATACAGTATGCCCCCCTTCCCCCCCCCACACACATCCCCAACCATAAAATTACATGAAAACAATCAGCATGTGATTGCACATTCATCAGGTAAAAGTGTCACATTTCAGCAGTTTTACAGTTTTTCTTTTGACATTTTGAGGATCTGAGTTCCTACACATCGACTCACTCACTCAAATGCTCTCACATGCACACAGACGCACAACTGCTGTACAAGATCACCTCAACAGAAAATGCATTTTTTGTTAGTTCAGAGATAAGATAAGATAGAATTCCTTAGTGTTTTTGTCCAAAGTCCGCTTCTTAAATCCATTTGGCAAAAGATATCTCTAATGGGAATTTTGAAAATTTGCGAGCGATCATCAATGTCCATAGATCTGAAGATGCCATCAAGATTAAGACACAGAGGACACCTCTGTCTTGCTTGTTGAAACTGAGGTCTCATCCTCCACCATGCCGCCCATTCCAATGGTGGATAGCATGCAGTTACGGAACTGAAAGACAGCCAATTCAGAAACTCAGTAAACAGCAAAAGACTGAAAAACAGAGAAGAAAACTATGAGAATACGTAACACCAACCTGTTTGTTCATTAGCACGTAGATAACAGGGTTGTACAAGGCTGAGCTTTTTGCAAAGAAAGCAGGGATGGCTGCAGTGAGGGCAGTGAAAGAAGCTCCCTTGTTCATGAAAATCCAACCAGCAAAGCTAGCATACGGTGTCCAAGCTATTAGGAAGCCCATGACCATCAAGACACACATACGGGTCACTTCCTTCTCAGCTTTCTGGGTAGAAGCTGAGTCCTGCTGCTGTGCTGCTGCCTGTTAAGTTTTATGGTCAGTTAGGTTAATGTAACGCCAATAAATTCCACAGTAGCAATGGCTAGCTTGGTTAGATTAACTAACCTATTATAAATAATTTAAGAACTTTAGCTTCACTTACAGCTTTGACTGTCATCACAAGGCTTCCATAAGTGAAGAAAATGATGAAGACAGGAACAAAGAAGTGAACAACAAACATGTAGATGACATATGACTCATTATTGAAACCTGGAGCCAGTGTGTAGTAGTCAGGACCACAGGAACACTGCATTCCCTCAGGAAGGTACCTGTGTGAGATTGTGAGAAAGAAAGTCATGTCCTCATTCAGTAAAAATAGCTCTTTACATTTAACATCTAGTTTTGTGAGTGAAAATATCTAATTTTCAAGTTAGTGGCTTAAAAGTACAAAAGGCTGTTTAACTAAATAAAATATTAAGAAATATTTGAGTACCTGGACCATCCAAAGAGTGGAGGTGCAGCACAAGCCATTGCCATGATCCATGTGAAGAGTACTCCAGCACCAGCATGAGCTCCAGAGAACTTGAAGCTTCCCATGGGTTTGCAGACCACAATGTATCTCTCAATAGCCAGGACAACAAGTGACCAGAGAGCAACTTCACCTGTAGACAGAAAAGGTGAGTTATTCATTGATATTGTATATCTGCCAATGAAATAGAAAGGATCCTGAAAAGGATCTGACTTCTTGCTTACCTCCTAGTGTGGCCATGAATCCCTCAATTGCACAGAAGGTGGGTCCAAGAATGAAGTAGCCATTAAAAGCTGATGTGATGGTGATGGTGAATCCAAAGCAGCACATGATGAGTCCAGCCACAGCCAGGTTGACCAGGATATAGTTGAGAGGTTGCCGGAGCTTCTTGTTCTGAGCAGTTACGAACAATGTCAGGCTGTTGATGGGAGTCCCAGTGCAGATCAGGAAGAACATGTAGAAAGCTAGGAGTTTGTAAATTATCGGGTCTGCCATGTAATACTGAGTGTACTCAAAAGGACTTCTAACAATCCCAGTCCTGTTGGACATGGGAATGTAGAAGTTCTTGCCTTCAGTGCCATTGGGCTCAATTCCTCCTTCCCAAGCCATCTTCTGTTGT
Organism: Pundamilia nyererei; assembly: GCF_000239375.1. Taxonomy (NCBI): domain Eukaryota; kingdom Metazoa; phylum Chordata; class Actinopteri; order Cichliformes; family Cichlidae; genus Pundamilia; species Pundamilia nyererei. The sequence goes on along the minus strand of NW_005187413.1, from coordinate 2,946,461 downwards.
CTAGTTTGCTTGAGTTTCAGCTGATGGAATATCCCAGTAGTGTTAGAAAGGTGTAAACCAACCACACACAGGTAGTTTATGGCTGCCTTGGTGTTTTATACCTGCTCAGGGTTATCCTCAAATTAGCAAAATTAGATTACAAGAGGATTGTGAGGAAGTGAACAGATCAAGTCTGACTGATAATTGACTTTAAAAAGCAAAGAGGGACAATGACCTTAGGGTCAAACATCTTGGCCTCTTGACATATAAATTTCCTCATTTTGCAGAAAATGATGCTTTACATTACACACCCCCTTCTTATAATGTAGGAAATGATATTTTTCTTTGCTTTTGGTTGTCATTGCTTAAATTCACAGTATAGTACAAACATTGTTTCAAATAGTTTTAGAAATTCTGTTTAAAGTAAAATAAATAGGTTTTATGGTTGGAGTATTTAAAAATGAAACCTCAGAAAGAAAGTAACCATAACCTTAACACAATCCTAAAACTATTGTATTAAAATATGTGATTTGGAGCATTTGAAAGAATTTCTCCCAAGTCTTTGCAATTAGGAGATAGAAAAATGAAGTGTTTTTAAACTTTTGATCATTTGTTTAAACAGTTTATCAAAGGAACTTTATCAAAGTAACTAAAAGGAACTGAAGTGATTAAAGAAATTGTGACTATTAAATATATGAATGCCTATGACAATTATTCATGGTAAAGCAAGACTGTTGATGTAGCGATGTATCTCTTATTTGTTTCAATACATGTTGCGTGTTCAGTAGCCTACCCCATCAGCGTGGTGGGGTCAAACACAAAGATTAGGAAAAAACTGAGTGCATTCAAAACAACACAACTGAAGACCTAATTGCGATAGTTTTGTTATTTCAGTAGGTGTTACAGTAGGTGATTCAGCCAACTAGTCCAATGCCTAATTAACGCCTCAAAGAGACGTTTAACATTTGACCATGACTATGTGAACTCACGCCAGCAGTTAACAGCTTAGAACAGACACGCAGACATTACATAAATGTAACGTCGGTGTCAGCATGATTTTGGTCGTTTCAGGTGTCATATAGTATTTCTAATTTACATTTTCTGGTGTGCCGACAGTCGTTTTGGCCTAGCGTGAACAATTACTGCACAAACTGCGATACTGCAAACAGTAACAAATGGACGGACCTCTCAGAGCTCACTTCAAGTGCAACTCGCCACTGGGTGTCCCCTGCTGCGCGCTAAAGACTCCCATACTGTGTGTGCGCGCATGCACCCGTGCATTTCTTTCGCAGTGCTCCCAGTATCTACCTGCTTCTGCTACAGATTACTTTTAGAGAAAACGCGAAATGGATGGTCGGAAGAAAAGAAAAGGACAGAGGCAGAGAATTAAAAATGACAGGAATCCCTCAGCGTCAGACTCACCTAAATACCGCAAAATAAGCCCCAGTCAGGGATCAGGTTAGTCAAAAACACTCGCTATAACACAAAAAGAATATGTAGATTGGCATTCTAGCTCGTAGTGTAGTCGAATGTGGTTGTTGTTGTTGTTGTTGTTGTTGTTGTTGTTGTTGTTGTTTTTACTTTGATAATTTTGTTTATTGTTTTAATATAGTGATAGTTATCTGGACACTCGCTTTTCAAAATGGGTATACAGCTATTTTTATGCCTCCCGTGGTGCGTTGTGTTTTTAAATGTAGTTTTCCCAACCATATACACGCTTTCCTCATGTACAAAAAAGGCACATAAACGCAACACACTTTGGAGTTCCATAAATATCTAGACGTGCGTGAATCTCGGAGTAAGTGTGCTGCATGCAATATCTTACGCCAAATACCAGGAAGTGCCAAAGCTTGTAAAACTTGTTTGATATTCTGAGCTAGTTGGAGGAATTTATTAAATACATGCAGCTTGATACAGCAGCAGGATCAATAGTGTCAGAGGATTGTGCTGACGTTTGACTACCAAACCGGGGAAACAGGTGTCGCTTCATCAATTAATTAAGTAGTTTCTCCGGACAAAATATGATATATTACAATATTTAAGCGATTCCCCCCTTTTTTGTAATCCACGCAGACAAAACATTCAACCTAATGTGCCATAGTGGGAAAAACAGTTACTCTCTCTGTCATGTATTATTCAATAAATGACGTGAGCTGCACTCCCAACGCCGACTTTTACTGACTTAATTATCCCTCAAAATGTTAGTTATAGTGCACTGATTTGTTTGGTACAGTTGCTTTAGCTCACTATAGTGCATGTATTTATACTTAGGCATTCTTTAGCCAAAGGGATACGCAGTAACAGTAGGCTAATGTGTGTTAATTGGCTGAAACGCGGTTTTGTCGTCTTAGCGCAGTGTTTGAACTCTAGCACTGGGGAACAGGACTGTAGGCTACAGTATGGATTATTACAATTTTGTCTCTTTCTTCCTGCAGAGAAATGAAAAAGCTAATCTTGTTTCTCCTTCAGATGTTATAACTGACTGTTTTGGCCGTGCTAGGGTTGAGTGGGGTTAGTTGGGTTTGTTATGGGACTAATCAATGTTAATGTAATTACTTTTCTGTTTATATAATACGGCTTACATAGCTAATTACTAACATATGATAATTAGCTAAGGTTTTACTGTAAAACCGAAACATGTATTTGCATATTTGAATCATATTTTTATCGGTACTGGTATATTTCCAGGTAAAATAAAAACAGCAGAAGTCATTCTCATTTATGCAAGTAATAATAATAATAATAATTATTATTATTATTATTATTATTATTGTTGTTGTTGTTGTTGTTGTTATTATTATTATTATTATTCATTTATGCAAGTGATTAGAAGCATTTTTTCCATCAAAGAAAAATGTGTCTTTTGTTTTTGAAAAGTTATGATAATTTCATTGAAAAATGCGATTTATTGAATAGCCACCTCAATGGGTGTCATTTAAATTGTAGAAAACACGTTACAAAAATTGCAAATGACAACAAGGAGTACATTTTGGGGGTGTTTATTGATCTTAAAAATGCATGTGAAATGGCAGATCACAGATTACTAATGAAAAGATAGACTGATGCTAGCTCACTCATGACTGAGCACATCTGTATAAAAATCGTCATGTACAGATAAGAAATGTTGACTCTGGTTTAAGGTTACTTGTCAGGTTCCACAACCTTCAGTGCTGGGCTCTAAACTGGAAATTTTATAAATAAATGACACATGTAATGTGTCTAAATTGTTGTTTGTCAGTTACACTAAATATGTCATGGTCCTGGGCCATGTTGGCCCAGTGTTCTTAGTTTTCTTGTATTTTTGTATTTCGTTCCTTATTTAGGCCATGTTCCTGAGTTGCCCTGTTGTGGTGTTCCCTAAGTGTTTTCCCTTCATGGCTTTTACCCCCTGTGTGCCCCTCTGTGAGCCCTCGTCTCTCCTTATGTTTTATTCCATGTTCCCCCAGCCCGTTATGTCTGTGTTTTCCCCGTGCTCTCTCTCCTCCTGTCTGAACCTCTGTGCACTTCCTGTTTACTTTGTGACTCTCATGCCTGTACATGTCATGTTCAGTTCACCCCGCCCTGTCTCGTTATGATTATCAGTGTCACCTGTGTTCCCCGTGTGTTCCCACTTTCCTCGTTAACCCTCTGTGTATTTCTGTCTGCGTCTCCCTCTGTTCGGCGTCGCGTTCTCCCTCATGTTGTGTGTTATTCTCCCCGTGGTTCGGTTCCTTGTAGATCTCATGCTTTAGTTTTCCCAGTTTTAGTTTATTTTGTATTGCTTCTCGTGGCCAGCAATAAAGCTGTGTTTTTTGAGTTTATCCCCGTGTCTGTGAATCTGCATCTTGGGTCCTTCTCCTGCCACACAACGAATCATGACAAAATATGGGTAAAGTTTGGAACAGCTTCAAAATAAAGTGGAAAGGGAGCTAATATTTTTGAAAGAAACAGTTGAAATTAATAAATTATCACTAAAGCAAAACAACCTTTATAATGTGGCAAAATAATTTTTTATTTTTTCTTAAAAAAACTAAATGATATTGAAATAGAGTGTGTATGGATTTTCTTTTAATGTGAAGATCATTATACATCATTATACATCATTATTAATTCCCTGTAGGGAAATTACTCTCTTTATTTAACCTATTCACTCAGTGAAGTAGTGGGCAGCCACCAATCCAGCACCCAGGGAGTAGTGTGTAGGGATGGTACCTTGCTCAGGGTAGCTGTTTGGTGGACCCCCGACCTTCCAATCATGGAGCTACCTACTAAGCTATCTCTTCTATATCTCTTTTTACTACCTATTCATTTATTCATTTATCATTTTTCTTGGTGTTTGCTTTGATAAAATCTAGTCAATAAAGGGATTTCATTTAGAATGTGTTCTGTATAAAACATAGGCTGAAGCTAAAGCTTCAGCTCACATCTTTTTGGCCAAAATGTGTTTACATTGAATCAAATTCCCTGTTGTCAATTAAATAATCATTGGTTGTTGTTTTTGAAAAAGGGTTAATAATTATAGACCAGAACACAAGTCAGTCTATGCCGTTGTGTCACATATGCTTTAACGTATTTTATCATGTAGACCTTTGACTACAGGGTCAGTACAGTTGGAAAGGCGTTGTCTTTCTTGGTGAATTTAAGCAGCTAAAGGCTGAATTAGCTCGCATGCTTTATATCTACTGGTCACACATAGGTGACGCATGACAGAGACATAATTTCCATAGTTATGCTTAAACCACCACAGTAAATTTTTAATAACAGAATCAATATGTGATTGAATTACATACTTTCACCTTGTTCTTTTTACACAGCCATTTCTAGAGGCTCAAAATTCATTTAGAAAATTGACCGACAAGACTTTTCAAGGCCATGTGACTCCTGTTCCCTTGACATGACATATTTGCTTTATCACAAATCAATCATTAGGCTTAAAAAATAAATCTGTCACATGGGTAAACAAAACTTTAGAATAAGCTAGCTACATGCAGTGGCAGAATTATTTTTATGTTTAAAAAACGAAAAACAACATCAGCCAAGTCTGGAATACTCTGGAAGAGGAAGGCATCTCATCAACGTTTACAAACAGGAGATGCCTTCATTGAAATCCAGAGGGTTTTGTGTCATGATGCAAACCTCTGGTACACTCATGAACAAGAAGGCCAGACGAGACTTTGTTAGAAAAACATCTAGAAAACATCTGAAGGAACTTGGCAAAAACAAACACCTGGAAGAGAAAGTCAAGAAAACAAACGCAGCACATAGTGATGTTGAAGGATTTTCATCCAATTATTAAAAGTAACCGAACAAATTCCTCCACTAGTGGAGGACTTTAAATATTGTCAGAGACACTTTGCCACTTTTTGCATTTCCCAAAGGCAAATTGGTCCAGGATGAAAGGACATCTTAAAATCGATTCTAAAAATTCCATGTAATGAAAACTGAGACACTAAAATATATTGTTAAGGAAAAAGTTATCAGGGCCATTCTTGCCTGCCAAGTAGACCCTCTCTGGGCCTGCCTCATGTATTAGGGGTCTGTGCCTTAGTGGACTGGGAAACATCCAAAGGCAATTTGGTTCCTGATTTCCAATAGGTGGAATAATCCGGAGAGAGGGGAGCCTGGTCTTTGGCTTCAGCCAGACTCACCTTAGAATGCAACACAATCTCCTGCAGAGGAGGTGGATTATATACTGTACGGAGATTTTGGATAAGAGGATTTCTTTTACCTGTGTCTTTGGGTTGAGGGAACAGCATCTGATTGTTGTGGTTTGCTTTTTGAGTCTTCACATTCTTCAAATCCTTATGTGTTGTCTCCAAAATGGAGACCTTTTTGCAGCCACAGTACAAAGACATTAAATTTTTAGGGGTTAATTGGTGATTCTAATTAACCCAACGCCTAAATGAAGACCAGCTTTTTACCACTGCAAGGTGAAAAATATTAGATTGTTATATCTTGGAGCTCAATTTACATTTTGCCTTTAGCCCTCACCAGTTCTGTTCATATCTAGGTTTAGTGGGTGCATCTTTGCTTTTTGAAGATGAAGAGGTCCTGTTCACATCATGAAGGGTTAAGCTTCAGCTTGCAGAGGGGTCTTTAGTTTCTGGTTGGAATAGAGCAGTGTCTTAATCAAGAAAATGTTGTTTTGGAGTGTAGGGTGTTTCCAGCATTGAAGTAGCTCCTTGACGCTCTTGTTAAAACTCTGCAAAAAGGAAGAAAATGAACCACACAACATATCTAACATGTATTGAACTTTATTAACACATTATTAACATTTTTAATTGAATTTATTTAGGTTAAATGTTTGAAAATTTATTCATATATTTTCTAAGATAAACTAATAAAAATATATTTATTTGCATTCAAATTCTATTCTACAGGAGAATAAACTTTTATTATAATAATAAACAATCAAAGCATAAAAACTGGTGTACTATGTTTCTACATTCCAAGTAAGTTGACAAGCTGCCTACATTATATACTTATAGAACATAAAGTAAATACATTTTTCTATACTTGTCCTTTTTTACTTTTATTATTCCATCACCAATGTGGTACAGAAAATATATAATTCTGACATGAGCTGTTGTGTATAAGGAGTACTTTTACTTTTGATTACTCTTACTTGATACGTTAAAAGTAGGCAAGTCCTGCTGCTGTAGAGAGAGTAAATGTTCACCACTACATGAACTTAAACAAATCTCATATATCCTCATTAGGAATTTTGTATTAAAAAATCTTAATTGTGCATTTTTTAAATTTCCAGATAATTTGAGAAAATTTAAAAGGCTGGACACTGATGAATTTTTTTTCCCCAAATCCCAATTCATCCCAAGCATGAATTTAACAAACAAAATTAATAAATAAAAAAACAAAACTATACTAGTTACATGAATGCTAATAGCTCTAAACAAAACATGTACAATTAAAATTGGTATGGCAAAGACAAAAAGCTCAGAGCTTTTCATTTTAAATCCATAATTTTCAAGTTCGTTTGGTCAGTTCTGGTTTAATTAATAACACAGTAGATATGCATTTGGCAAATACCCTATAATAACTACATAACCACATTGAGATAGTTAAGTTCTCACTCATTAAAATAAATAGAATTTATCACCAAACATGCTTCACATATGAAACCACATCCTAATAATATCATTTTCTCTACTGCTGAATACAAAACATTCTTTTCCCTTAACATAAAATGCCACAGATCTAAACTGAGTAGAATATTCATGATTTAAACTGTTCCCTTGACTACAAGGGTAGCCAAACTTTCACAGTCACTGTAGTGGACTAAGCAAAGATTTCAAATCTTAAAATTTCCAGTTAATACTTAAGTCGAGTGGGAATTTACAATAACAGTGCAGATGAAATTGTGCTTTGATTGAAAGCAGCGTCTCACTTTATTGCAACAATATTGTTACAGCTCGAATACTAATTTGTAATTTCATGTTCTACTTTGCCCTGAACAGACTACTTCTCATTGTAGCTCTGTCTTTCTGACAGGCTCATCAGGTCTGCTTTTATGACTGCTGTACTCTCCATGCTGCTGAGCCTGTGGCTTGGTGCTGCGTGGGAGCCTGTGGCTTGGAGGGAGGCTTATACTACTATACTCTAATACTTGATATTGTGACGCAAACAGGTACTTTGTCTTCTGTTCTTCTCCTATAGAGTAAGTGTTCTTGTCAGAGCCCAATCATTTATTCAACAGAGATTCTGTAAAATGACCTCAAGAAAGACACTCATCCTGAGAATATGGCTGAGCTGAAGCAGCTCATTAAGGATAAAAGGCTCAAATTTCTGCACATCACTGGCCGTATTCACCAAATCTCACAGTATAAAGAGATGTTCCTCGTTATTAAACTTTAAGGAAATTCTTAAAATGGTAAAGTGTTTTGATAATTTCTGCCTTAAAGGTAAGATTAAATACAGATTAAAACTAAACTTATCCACAAAGTATCTTAAATAAGCTTCTGAGGTGAAAAACAGGAGTAGAAATGGAGACTTTTAAGAGGCTAAGAGTTTCTTAAGCAGAAGAGAAAGAAATGGTGCTAAGACAAACAGGGAGTTTGTGTTGAATGTCAGCGATTAAGCAAATTTTACAGATTAAATTGAGTAAGGATAAAGTTTGCGCTCAATCTCATTAGAGATGTGCTTACAGCTTCTGTCCAACAGAATAAAGAGCAACAGTGCGTCAGTTCATCAGCGATGACTTGTGTCTGTCGCATCCATCTGGAAGCACAGTCATCACACAGACAGTTACAGTGCTTTTAAAAGTCATATTGCTATATATTTATATCTTATATCTTATATATTCATGCGTAAAAGATTCTTGTTAGCTTAAGTGTATTGTGTTTTTATTATCATTCATGCTCGATTCACAAAGGTTTTTTGCTTATTATATTTGCATTAAATATGATCTAACTTTCTGCAGCCTTTAACTGCACTTTGTTCTTTACTCCTTATTTGCACTTAATGTTTTAATGTTGCATTAAACTTAAAATTGTTCCAGGTAGATAGTTTCTGTAAACTACCTAAATCTTGTTGTTCATAGTTACAAATTTAAACCACACGAACCTTTAACATTATTCAGTACAATAGGATCTGTAATCTGTAGTGAAAGTGAAGCTTTTTCATTGTGTACAGACTGTAGTGAGCCATATCTTTGAGCAACCAGTATTAATTTATAAATGATAGACATTATTACGGTATAAGAGATACAAATTATATGAAGGAACCAAAAAAGTTTAGATATTTACATTTTATGTCTTCAGTTGCAGTTTACCTTAGTGTGTGGCAACTTAGCTAAGTTGACCGGGATGTAGTTGAGAAAGTCCAGATCAGATTTTGACAAACATAAAGAAATCTACAAAGGTCTACCAAATGAAACTGTGGGTGTTCAAAGGACTTCAGCCTCCTCGTCTGGTTGGAAATGAGGGTGTAGATGTATTTTACTGGACACCTCTAGGAATTAACAAACATTTAATGTAATTACAGTTCCTTATTTTATAAATGGTGATGACCTCAACTTAGCGAAATTAGATTTCAGGTTGGGTGAGGTTAAGAGAAATTTGTTAATGATCTTAACAGTAAATCGTGTTTTAAGTCTTTCTCTTAATTTGTTACCTGAGGTCAGGTAATGAGGCTACCACCTGAGGCACCTTGAGGTGTGTCAGAGTTGAAAGGTATTATCTGCAGTCTGGTTTCCACTGTAGTGTCATCCGTTTAGCTATCAGGCATTAAGCTACTTACCACAGTCAAACCCTGGTAGAATATTATATTAAAAAAGAATAAAATGGAAATGCTTAGTTTATGTAATAATACTAATATATACATCTGCAATGTATAGATATGTTTAAGCATCCAAAGGGCAGTTAATACACAGAGGTCGATCAAAAATTATAGCATATTGAATATTCACACCAGTCAGCAAAAGCCAAAATTAAATTAGCAATAAATGATATTGAAAATATAAAAGAAAGTAAATTTATTTATTATCATATCAAATCACATTTAACTGGGAGTAAACAGAGCATCACAAGCAAGTTGATCTGAATTAATCACAGGTAACAGAGAAATGACGTGGTTTCTCCATCATGTAGCCCAATCATAATCTATCCTTTCTATCTGTCAAATAAACAGAAGGATAACTGATATTAGCTGTTCTTTGCCACTGATAGTGTTGCAGTAGCTTAAAGAAGACAACAAATTGGCTAAGTCTTTACCAGACATTTTCTTTCCGACCTGTGACAGTAAGCTTTTACCACACCACAGCTACCACAGGTGAGATACTGAGGTTAATCCAATCAGGATAATGACACCCAAAGTTCCTCCATATGGAGACAGACTGTGAGGGTAAAAAAAGCTTGACTGTAGGTCTTGTCTGAATTAATAAACACATAAAATTTTTAATGTAGGGTAGTTAAGCACTGTAGGAAAGAAAGCACCCACAGTGAATTGGATTAGAAGAAGGCAACACATACATTTCAACACATACATAGCTCATATTAAAAGACGCAGACTGTGTAAAGCACACTATCACTAAACATTATCTGCTGTAGTTAATATATTTAACACTCTAAAATCAGTACACGTTATTGTTTTTATATACACAGACATTTCTCATATTTCAGGTATGATTTGTGTGTTTGCTCATGATTAACTTTTCTTCAGACTTTAAAAGCTGAGCGAACGTAATTCCCTTTCTCGAGTAAGGATTAAGAGAATTCCTCCGGACTTGGAAAGGGGAGCAAATTAGTTTGGACCCTGTCCTGTCTATCCGGTGTTAAGATTAATTAGTGACCTCTTAGCTTCTGCACTACCTCACAACCCGCTAATCCCATTTTGGCTGTTTGACAGGGTTAGTGGAGAGGTATAAAAATCACAGGGTGTAACTTGAAACATCGTCACCGTCCACACAAGTAGACTTTTTACACAGACACAACTAAACAGCTGACTAGCAAAGATGGCTTGGGATGGAGGAATTGAGCCCAATGGCACTGAAGGCAAGAACTTCTACATTCCCATGTCCAACAGGACTGGGATTGTTAGAAGTCCTTTTGAGTACACTCAGTATTATATGGTAGACCCGATAATTTACAAAGTTCTAGCTTTCTACATGTTCTTCCTGATCTGCACTGGGACTCCCATCAACGGCCTGACATTGTTCGTAACTGCTCAGAACAAGAAGCTCCGGCAACCTCTCAACTATATCCTGGTCAACCTGGCTGTGGCTGGACTCATCATGTGCTGCTTTGGATTCACCATCACCATCACATCAGCTCTTAATGGCTACTTCATTCTTGGACCCACCTTCTGTGCTATTGAGGGATTCATGGCCACACTTGGAGGTAATAAAGAAAGCAGATCTTTTCAGGATCCTTTCTATTTCATTGGCAGATATACAATATCAATGAATAACTCACCTTTTCTGTCTACAGGTGAAGTTGCTCTCTGGTCACTTGTTGTCCTGGCTGTTGAGAGATACATTGTGGTCTGCAAACCCATGGGAAGCTTCAAGTTCTCTGGAGCTCATGCTGGTGCTGGAGTTTTCTTCACATGGGTCATGGCAATGGCTTGTGCTGCACCTCCACTCTTTGGCTGGTCCAGGTAAATTCTATTTCTTTTCATTTCATCATAATGATTTTAAACAGTCAGAATACTGCACAAAGGAGATTAACAAGATGAATAAGTAGTTAGTTGTAAAGGTCTTGAAATATTATGAATGTTGAATAAAAGCTGGATAAAAGCTAATTTTATTGAAGAAATACATGAGATTTTTAAAAAATAATCTCACACAGGTACATTCCTGAGGGAATGCAGTGTTCCTGTGGTCCTGACTACTACACACTGGCTCCAGGTTTCAACAATGAGTCATATGTCATCTACATGTTTGTTGTTCACTTCTTCGTTCCTGTCTTCATCATTTTCTTCACTTATGGAAGCCTTGTGATGACAGTCAAAGCTGTAAGTGAAGCTAAAGTTCTTAAATTATTTATAATAGATCAGTTAATCTAACCAAGCTAGCCATTGCTACTGTGGAATTTATTGCACCTTGCTATTATTGATTACATTTAAATGAAAAACTTAACAGGCAGCAGCACAGCAGCAGGACTCAGCTTCTACCCAGAAAGCTGAGAAGGAAGTGACCCGTATGTGTGTCTTGATGGTCATGGGCTTCCTGGTAGCTTGGACACCGTATGCTAGCTTTGCTGGTTGGATTTTCATGAACAAGGGAGCTTCTTTCACTGCCCTCACTGCAGCCCTCCCTGCTTTCTTTGCAAAGAGCTCCGCTTTGTACAACCCTGTTATCTACGTGCTAATGAACAAACAGGTTGGTGTTACGTATTCTCATAGTTTTCTTCTCTGTTTTTCAGTCTTTTGCTGTTTACTGAGTTTCTGAATTGGCTGTCTTTTAGTTTCGTAACTGCATGCTATCCACCATTGGAATGGGCGGCATGGTGGAGGATGAGACCTCAGTTTCAACAAGCAAGACAGAGGTGTCCTCTGTGTCTTAATCCTGATGGCATCTTCAGATCTATGGACATTGATGATTGCTTCCAGATTTTAGAACATCCCATTAGAATCATTTTGCCAAATGGATTTAACAAATGGAGTCTGGACCAAAAACACTAAGGAATTCTATGTTATCTGTGAACTAACAGAAAGGCAAATGCATTTTCTGTTGGGATGATGTTGTACAGCAATTGTGTGTCTGTGTGCATGTGAGAGCATTTGAGAGAGTGAATATGAGTGAACTTGTAAACGAAAAACACCTCAAACTGTAAACCTGCTGAAATGTGACACTTGTACCTGATGAATGTACAATCACATGTTGATTGTTTTCATGCAATTACTTGGGGGAGCATATATTTCACTGGTCTACCAGTGGTGTTATTTTTATGCATTATATGAAAAGGAAAAAAAAATATAGGACTGAGTAAATATAATAAATGCATGCATAAAAAGAAACATACTGGTGTGGTTGCTTAACTTTTACATGCTGGTTTGATTATCTGCTGCTTAAAACCAAAGCAGAACATCACACATTTAAGGGACATTTTCCATTAAATTCCAAACTTTTTTTTCTTGAGCAAAATATAAGATTTAGCTAATGCAAATTATGGCTAGCTGAAGTAGTAGCCCGGCTATTTCCAAAAAATATACCAAGGTGGAACATCCAAGTCACAGATGCACATTTGAGAATAGCTGTCATCACACTATAGTTACACTGATAGTAATCCTTTGTAAAGCTTCTGCTGAAACAAGAACAGAATGTGTCATTTGGAACTGCTGCAGAAACACTTAGTCATGTAAATCCAAATCCAGTTTATTTATATAGCACGTTTAAAAACAAAAAGTTTGCCCAAAGTGCTGTAGAGAAACACAGGGTAAAACACAAGGTACAACCACTGACACTCACATAAAACATAATAAAACCCATAAAAACCATATCAACTCAAGCCAGTCTGAACGCTATCGAAAAAAGGTGTGTTTTCAAAAGCATTTTAAAAACAGGAAACGAAGATGCCTGTCTAATATTTAAAGGCATCGTATTCCAAAGTTTTGGGGCCATAACTGAAAAGGCTCGTTCTCCTCTACGTTTAAGCCTTGATTTTGGGACAACCAACAGCAGCTGGTCAGCTGATCTGAGGGTCCGTGAAGGAATATAAGGCTGAAGTAACTCGGAAAGGTATGGGGGAGCAAGACCATTAAGGCATTTAATTACAGCAACTGCTTTATACTCAGTGTTTAGTTCTCAAAATCTTTGCCAATGCACATTTGAAACACATGAAAAGCTTTAGGTTCAGTAGAAGTCATGTTGCAGCTTAGGTAATATACAATTGTAACAAGATTGAAGGTCAGTATTTGTTATGGCCACATTTATTCTTCAGCACAGTCTGAACTCTCATAGGCAAACTTTCTTCTTTTTTCTTTAAGAAGGCTTCAGGAATAATTCTGCAGCTATCTTGAAGGGCATTCAGAATCAGAATCAGAATCAGAATCGTGTTTATTGGCCAAGTATATGTGCAGACACATACAGGGAATTTGGTTCCGGTAGATGGTGGCTCTCAAGCACGGCAATGTAAATCTCACACACAAGTGTCTATATATACACATTACACATACATACACAAAGCTATGTAAACCAACTATAAATAATGAATCTAAACTTATATACATAAAATACAGAAATGAATGAGGTGGAATGAATACTACAGAATGTACATAAGGTACATAAGAGCTCTTCTTTAGATGTTGGCTGCCTTTTGTTCTGTTCTCTGTCAGGATGATTTTTCGTTTTTTATTCAGGTATGCTTTTACTGCACTGGCAGTGTATGTGGAATCATTCCCGTGCTAAAATTAAGCTGTTCACAGGTGCTTACTACCTGTTATTGCTGCTGGCGCGGTCTCTGCGCACAGAAATTCTGCGTTGCGCACAAAAAAAAATCTAACCTGAATTGAAATGAAAATTAATACTTTAACAATCCTGTTTTGCAGTGTTAGTCAGTGAGGCGTGGCTGATGTGGAGTGAAGCCACGTTAATGACAATGTGCACAACCATTGGAGATGTGAGCAGGACAGACGGAACAATTGAAATTAGAGGGAACATTGCTGAGGGAGTGCAACACTCCGACAACTAGAAGTTGATGATCTATTATCATGACCCATCTATTTCTTGCATTTCTGTTGTCTTCCTTATCACATTAACAGTTATAAGTGAAACTTAAATTCACTTTGAGTTCTAACTAATCCTCAAACAAAAAGATTTACATTATAGCTGCTTTTTAATTAAATCTTTGGTAAACTGTTGCAAATGTTGATCATAGGATCTGGTCTCAGACACTTTACTTTGCAGCCCAGTAACAGGATTACAGCCAGAATACTGTTAGGGAAGTGAGATGTGTGTGCGTCATGATGTGCGTCTAGTACTTTGGATACCATATGCCACTTTCACTGCATTGAATCTCCCTTCGGTGCCATCATCACCTTTAGAGGTTAACAGTGCGCAGTCCTGTTATCTGTGTGCTGATGAACAAGCAGGTTGGTTTATGTATTATTTGTCTTTCTTTTTCTTTCTGAGCCGATTGTTTTTTATTTGGGTAAGTGCATGCTGGTGGTCGACAAGGTGATGGGTAAGACTTCACTTTCTGCCCACAAAACAGAAACTCCTCTGTCTTTTAAAACACATTTTTCTATATCGGGACATTTTCCTTTTTAATTGTCTGTTTGATGTAGAATATATTTTGATGCGCACTAGTCAACATGTTGAGTCCGAACCACTTGATTTGGACAACTTGATTCACAAACACTCGTGTTTGTGAATTTAAAATTGCGTATCAGTGTATGTGTGCTTACTTTAATTCCCCTTGCTATTTAAGGTAGTGATATACGCTTGATGTAGCACCATTAAATCTACATTTCATCTTTTCATTTTCATCTTTTATCTTTGTCTTTTTTAATGCTGCAATTTTTTAATGAAGCAAATGGCATATAATTTAAATATTGCATTCATCAGGCTTTAAATTGGCTAATAGCAGCTGACAGAAAAGCTTGCTTTTTTCCCCATGAAGAATTCGTGCCATGCTGTTCAGGGCTTACAATTATTTTAGTGTTCCTACTAAAGATTTAACCTGGCCAAGCACATATCTCTCCTTACTGACAGTAGAGGGCAACATCTCCCACAAGAGGCATCTTTAGATCATGTAATTACAGTTACTCAATCAAGACGGTGCTGACACAAAAGGGTGTGGTAAAGCTAGATCAGGTTAATCCACTTAATAAAGAAAAGAAGTGAGTCAAGCCCACCAGGGCTGCGCACCTTAGCTTTTTGGTAGAACACCAAGCGCTATGAGTTGAATGAACTATACTGGTTGTTTTAAAATAGATAAATGCCATAGGAATGTGTAAGTTGATAAGATCTATCTGAAATATAAGCATAATGTGACAGCATAAGGGCAGGAGTAAACAATACAATAAAATACCCAAGTTCACGCACATGTGAACAAGAACCTGAGATATTTTAAGTCCTCCACATTGGGCAGCAACTCATGACTGAGAGATATGGACTCGGACTTGGAGGTAAAAATTCTTATCCCACTGCTTTACACATGACCGCAATGAACTATGTCAAACGTTGTGGTTATAAGCCTGTGTATAGAGATGCTGACGCAAATTTTAGCTTAAAAGCTTTTTAGCAATGTACTTTTGTATGTGGCAATATCATCGACTTACTACAACCCTGTAACAGTAGCCTCTTTATGTGGTCATAAAGGCTACTTAATGCCCTGTACACAATATAATAAGGTATTATATAATACCCTGTACTTACAAATTAAGGTTATTTTCAAAGATTACTGAACAAAATAGATTAACAAACCATTACAATGTTGACTGATAATTTGATGTGATAACACTGATGTGTATACTAATTGGTGGCCAGCTAATGAAATGAAAGAAGATCTCTATTCATTTATCTGTCTGATTTTCTGGGTGGCTGCTGGTCTCTTCTTTACATCACTTCCATATTCCCACGCTGTCAAACTCAATGCTGTCGTCATCACTCTGGCCCAATCATTTTGTTGCCCTGCTCCTGCGAACCAATCAGTTTTTGTCCCATGTGCTATAAATCTCACTGCTCTTCTGTCATTCTTCCTGCAGGATTCCCATTCGTGCAGTAAGGCTCCTCCCAACATCAACCTCATCCTTCATCAAGTCTCCATCTGCTGCATTTCTGCCAGCATGTTTCAAGGCTTTGGGAGTCCTGCCCTACTTCTGTCAGTGTTGTACTCGCTCTGCTATGTAGCTACATTGTTGTCTAATCACAAAATAATGCATTTATTAAAACTCTGATCTACATTAAATGATGTTTAGTTCTTTCAAATGTTATCTCTTAATGAGTTGCATCAAGAAGGGCAAAGCTGCCAAATCAAACATCCACCCACTGCGGTGACCACTTGTAAATAGGTGCTTTTATTAGTAGTATTATAAATTTTGAGGGGCAGTCCTGTTAGTAAAAGAGGTAAATTTATTACTCTGAGAACACTAGCAACTGTTAAAGCTCTGAGTTAATAAATCAACATTGGAATAAAGTTCATGTTGATCATGCTAACCTCAATTAACCTAAATTTAAATTTTATAATAATAATAATAATAATAATAATAATAATAATAATAATAATAATAATAATACAGGAGATAAATTGAAAAATAACAGATTTAAAAAGACTCACCAAAGGTAGTTAAAAGAAAAACAAAAAATACAGTAAAATGTTAATTGACAGAATAAACAATAAACAGACTTATAACAGTACAATAAATAGATTCAAGACCTTTAATGTTGTTGTGCAAGCATAAAAAAAATCCTAGCCTCACACGGTGCATAGCATTAAATATGAAGCAAACATCTACACATATGAAAAGTATCAAATTTAAAAACTGTAACAAACGACAAAACTGATTTAAGTGATATATCCCTTTAAAAACAGAGAAACAACTTTCAAAGTGTTTTGACAGAACACTTAAGGGATAGAATAAAAGGTTAAAAAGGTTAAATATTACAAAAAAATAAAGCAAATTAATTAAAGAGCAAAAGGCTGCAATTAGGAAAACAAATAAAGAGAGATAACCAAAAAATAAGAAATCAAATGTAACAGAATCACTCATAAAGGGAAATCACTTATTCTGCTGGCCTTATCTCCTCAGCCGACCCATTTCAAAGCTGATGACACTAAAGGCAAGCCAACAGTGATCATCAGATTTAAGCATTAAAACAGCCAGAAGGGCCCCCAAGCAGGCATATATGGGGTCTACTATGTACCTAGATGCAGATGACATTTTAGTGATCAGTAAAGTCTATAATTCTAAGATGTAAAAGAAGCCAGGATAAGGGTGATGTGATTTTATCTTTTTTCTATAAAGTGAAAACAAGTCTCACACAAACAGTTTGGCCATTGTCCTATATATCAACATGTACTGTAGTGTGTCTCAGCAATTATTATTTATTTTATTATCATTTCATTTCTTTATCATTTTAATTACAGAATATGATAAAAAGCAAAAAATAATAAAATAAGTAAATCAGGGATTTCCTAACTCCAACAGTAAAGAGCAATCATTATTCCTGTTTATTGCAGAATCAGTCATCTAAGCAGAGAAGCCCAGATCTCCCTCTTGCTGCTTCCTGCAGTTCTTCCAGGGAGACACCGGGATGAAGACAGCCAGCAGAGGCAATCACTACATCACATTCTGCATCCACCCCAGAGCTTCCTAACAGGGATATCTGCCCAAGACATGTCACCCTTGTGGCTCACAGGTTATTTTTACAAATTGCATTTTCACCATAACCGTTTGCTTTAATGTTAGTTCCTCTTCGTATGCACTGAATAGCAATACATCATTCTCATTCTCGTATTCCTATTCGCACGAGTCTCCTCATGGTTATCTTGTGTGGTTACTCTTCCTGTATATTACATTCATAAAAAGAAGTCTGTGATTGGTTTGCATGTATGCACTATTGTGACAAACATCAGTAACTATATCAGTAACATTTGTGTTTCCACAAAGTTCAGGGATTAAATCTTTAGGCTGAATTAAACAGTTGCAAAATCTGTTTATTAGATGTGTTGGTTTCAGTGCTGTACATAAATGAGAATATTAATCTGTCTGTAACTTGAATACAGTGATTAAAATGCTTGTTGAGAATCCTGTAGTCATTTTAATTTATTAAATATTTATGTTTTATGTATATTTTATTAAATAACTGTGAGGGTAATGAGGAAGCTAAGGGCCTCACTTTACTTAATGTGACACATTAATTAGCTCACCCTTTAAAACCTGAAGGATGAAAAAATTACCAGAAAATTCACATTTTTTGAAAATGCAGTGTTTATTGAACCATTTGACAAATTTGTTTAAAAAATAATTTCATTTTAATGTCTTTTAATTTATATCATATTTGCTATATCAGGCATTTTTTAAATCGCTTTTAAATGTTTGTGCAATTTATTTAGATTTTTCTTTCATTATTTATCTCTTTATTTGAATTTTTTTGATACATCCATCCATCCATTCGCTTCCGCTTATCCTTTTCCAGCTGTCATAGGGCGAAAGGCGGGGTACACCCTGGACAGGTCGCCAGTCTGTCGCAGGGCTAACACATAGGGACAGACAACCATTCACACTCACATTCACACCTAGTGGCAATTTGGATTATCCAATTAACCTATCCCCACAAGTTGCATGTCTTTGGACGGTGGGAGGAAGCCGGAGTACCCGGAGAGAACCCACGCAAACACTGGGAGAACATGCAAACTCCACACAGAAAGACCCCGGCCTGATGGTGGAATTGAACTCCGGACCTTCTTGCTGTGCGGCAACAGTGCTAACCATCGTGCCACCGTGCTGTATCTGATCGTTCAGTCTGACGTCACTACTAGCCGTGTCTGGGCCTAAACTCTGCTGCAGGTTCATATATAAAATGATCACTGTGGCATTACTGAGAGTTAAAACACTGTCTTAAGTCTTTCATCTTTAATAAAAAATTATCAGCGTTCTGCTCTTCCAGGTGTAACAACTGAGTTTAACATCCAGGCATCCATGAAAACTGAATTTATGACATTTAACGGAGTTAGAAGTTAGCAGGATGTTAGCTTGCTAGCTTCCATCTAAATACAATATAGCTTGTCCTGAGTGCGGGGTTTTGGAAACAAATTAAAATGTACAGCTTTCTCATCACAAATGAAGACAGAAAACTAAACAGCAGTGACATTTGTAGGGTTACTGAAGTTTGGCTAGCTGGTATATA
>NW_005187413.1:2920929-2926108 GCF_000239375.1 Pundamilia nyererei | reverse complement strand
GAAGGCTCTTGGATGAGAATTGAACTGTCAACAGGAACCAAAAAGAAATCCAGCTACCTTCATTTTAGGAACTTGTCTAGTGACTGTCATGACCTTGAGAACCTACAGAAACATATTGTTCCTGTACTTTTTATGAACTTTTTACAAGATATAAACAACATCTAATCTACTTCTGCATCTCTCAAACCTCTCAGTGGTTTCAAATAAAATCTAAGGATAAATTCTGGAACTGTTCAAATAAAGGCAACAACCAAGTAATAAATCTTTTCATGCATGCATTTAATATATTATTCCTAGGCTTTTGTTTATAAAATATAAACAGAATATCATGACAGAAGCTACGAAAACCTCTTTATGTCACAAATATACAATGGGGATTCTTATCCCATCAAAAAAAAAAAAACTTAGAGTCAAGTTTTCACATACAATAGTAAGGAACAATTACAGTAAAATCCTGCAGATAAAAATGAACTTGTATCCATTTTCTCATGCCCATGTCAAGACAGTCATTCGGAATGAGAGAAAAGTCAGGAAGGAGTATGGCTGGAGATATGTAGGTAGTATTTTTAAGAAACGGAGGAGACTTCTGTCTTGCTGGTTGATACTGAGGTCTCATCTTCAACCATACCACCCATTCCAACTGTTGAAAGCATGCAGTTACGAAACTACAATGGGGATAAAATGAAGAAAAAGAAAAGAATGAAGGAAACTTCATTGTGGTCTTTGTGATCATCCCAAAGCAAAGAATCCAATAAATGACCCTGAATCTAATAAATATTTGCCATGAAAACTATTAAAAATAGGGTTTATAAGACATTACACGATAATTGCATGCAGCCATGAGGACAGATCGTAGCTGCTTACTTGTCCCCATAACTGCTGATTTGCAGGATCATAATAATAAACTGACCTGTTTGTTCATGAGGATGTAGATGATGGGGTTGAACAATGCTGAGCTCTTTGAGAAGAAAGCAGGGATAGCCATGGCTGTGGCTGTGAATGCAGCTCCCTTGTTGAAGAAGATCCATGCAGCAAAGGAAGCATATGGGGTCCAGGCCAAGAGGAAGCCGAAAACCATCAGGATGCACATGCGTGTCACTTCCTTTTCAGCTTTTTGGGTAGAAGCTGAGTCCTGCTGTTGGGATGCAGCCTGTAGATAAAGAAATCATTAGATAATGTCTGTGCTGAATTCAGTGTTGATGTTAAAACTATTCGATGACATGGCTTAGGTCATGAAGGCTGATCAGTTCAAATATGTGACCAAAATGTCAGCAGGTAAGGATGTTTGTTTTTTTCAGAATATTAGAGCAATGTTAGATATTATCTCCAACATTGCCCTAATATTCTGAACAACAACAACAACAACAAAAAACATCTGGATATAGAGGAACAACATTTAATTGAAATAAACATCACTTACGGCCTTCACTGTAAAGACTAAATTTCCATAGGTAAAGAAGATGGTGAAGACAGGGACACAGAAGTGGCAGGTGAACATGTATATGACATAAGATTCGTTGTTGTATCCTGGGGCCAGAGTGTAGTAGTCAGGTCCACAGGAAACCTGAATTCCCTCAGGAATGTACCTGGGAATACATAAAAGGTTAGTTGAATATGAAGCATCAGGTAAAAAAAAAAAAAGAAGAGGTTTTTAGCATCCACCGGTTGAAGTGAATGATATCACCTCAAAGGGAGAGATGCCAGCCTCCTTGAGATTTGCAAAGGCTAACCATTTATTAAACTGGTGCCAAGACTGTTCGTAAATCCTCTGTGTCATCCACAGAAGTTCTCAAAAAGTAGAACAGGAGGAAGAAATATTTCACTCAGCAAATCTTCATCAAGAGAAGCAATTTAAATCCCAAAGATGCATATTCTCTGGAAATGTTACAGCGATACTTCAGTCAGAGGTACACATTATATGTACACAGTACATGTTTTTGAGGTACTTCCAGAGAAAATAGCAAATAATCAACTGATTTAAACAAAACTATTTATTGGGGGCAAAAAAGCTGAACAAACCAGAACATTGTCATCATTATGGTTTTAAACAGTCTCTTAATATAATTTTGTTAATATTACATCAAAGCTGAGACAAGATGTACCTCAAGTGTTTTAAATAACAGCTAAAATAGGAACCGCCGGTGGAGGATTGATGCTACTGAAATTCAGTCTATCCTCAAACTAAAGCAGAGAGTAACTGTATTTTTATGTAGGTTTGTTTTGTTTTTTTGACTTTTTGACTAGTTTGGAAAGTTCATTCAAACACTGCAGATGTTCTCACAGATGTGCTGCACTTGCTGGTTGCTATGCTTTCACTCATCCATCCAATCCTTGAGGTTTAAGTCAGGAGACTGTATTTATGAAGTGTCTAGTTCTTGTCTTCAAATTTTTGAGTTCGTTGTGCTGCTTTAAGTTTGTTTTCCTTTATTACTTCCCTTTGTTATTTCCTTTGCTCCTTTGTTGCTTCTTATTTTATCATTATTGTTGTTTGTTTGTGTGTTTGTTTTGTTAGCATATTACCATTTGTGCTAGCTGTCCTCTTTTTTTTTTTTGTACGTTCCTCTTGATTGTATATTTATCCTATGTATTCCTGCTGTCTACTATTATATTTTATTCTAGCACAGTTCTTGTGGAGCACCCACAATTTTGTTGTACTTGTACAATGACAATAAAGGGCTCTTCTGTTCTATTCTATTCTATTTTTCAGCCCTTCCTTTGCACAAACAGAGGATTTACGAGTAATCAACAAAAGTTTGGGTATGTGTAAGCTGATGTCTTATGAATGAAAGATGAATTATGTTTTTCAGCTTTTTATAATTCAAGCTTTGGGAATTTAATATTATCATCTTATCTGGAACAACTAAATTTTTTTAGAATTAGACTGAAACGCCTAAAATAAAAGACACTTCCATTCCCCTTGACTGCCATTCCAGACATGGGTAGGATACAGAATTTTGAGTAAATATCTCAGTACCTTGACCAGCCAAACAATGGGGGGGCAGCACAGGCCAAAGCCATGATCCAGGTAAAAGCACAACCCACTCCTGCATGGGTAGCTGTAAACTTGAAACTTCCCATGGGTTTACAGACCACAATGTATCTCTCAACAGCAAGAACCACAAGAGACCACAGAGATACCTGACCTGTTGAGAGGAAAGAGAGCGGGATGTATGATGAGAACCTTTAAACCATGTCACCTTTTACAGTTTCTTAAATCTGCCTGAAATTCCAAAACTTTACCTCCAACTGTAGCCATGAATCCTTCAATAGCACAGCTCAAAGGACCCAAGGCGAAATAGCCATTGACACAAGAAAAAATGGTGACTGTGAATCCAAATATGACCATGATCAGTCCAGCCACTGCCAAATTAACCAGGATAAAGTTGAGAGGTTGTCGGAGCTTCTTGTTTTGAGCGGTGACCAGCAGTGTCAGAAAGTTGATGGGGAATCCAGTAATGACAAGGCAAAAAATATAGAAAGCAAGCAATCTGAAGAACCATGGATCTGCCAAATAATACTGCGGATATTCAAAAGGACTCCTCACGAGTCCTGTCTTGTTGTTCAAGGGGATGTAGAAGTTTTTGCCCTCTGTGCCATTAGGCTCAAGTCCTCCATCCCAAGCCATCTCTGCTGATCAGTTGTCCAGCTAAGCTTCTTGGAGCACTGTTAATGCAGCAGAGTCTGCTTTCTAACTTCTTAAACACCACTGAGCAGCCACAGTTATATAGCCCCAAGGGGATGATGAAGATGGGCTAAGAGGATCTGAGAATTCAGCCCATAATCTCTGAGTATAATCACTTGTTACTTGGCGATCCTATTTCCTCCACATTTTCTTAGGAAGCATTTAGTAAATAAAACCATGACTTTTACCAAATGATGGTCACTAGGTCATTGAGAGTAGGCTTTTACCTGTTATTCATCCATTTAAACTGGGAGCGTTTTACTCATAGACCATTGCGTTTCATAAACAAGACAGAAATTCTTGGCGGTCTCAAATTTCTGTCACAACTTTAGCATAGGCCAAGCTTCAGACTTCGTGTTCACAAAGGTTTTCCACACAATTTCTTAGTGGGCAGACTCAACCCTGTCCACATGCAAGAGTGTCGTAAACCTTGGCAGGTGATATTTGCAGTTTATTTATAAAATGAAACAAACTAAAAATAAACTGTTTTTCAAGTCACCAGCACTTTTTGCACCGCTATATCAGGTGGTGTTTTGATACAGAGACCCACAAACCTCAGTGATTTATCATTGCTGAACTTGTGCCTGTGTCCTGAAATTGGAAATAGAATGGATACGCCCACACGTCGCAGCGCCGTGTTGATTAGTCCCATTAGTCTGCCCTAGTCTATTCACTTCCTTTTCCACTACAAAAAGACCAGAAGAAGAAAAAAGGACGTGTTGTAAAAGGCCAACAATGCCAACATACTGTAAATGCTATAAATAGATGCTTTGTGCATTCTTCCTTCTTTCTTTTCACGGGACACATTCCCATTAACACCACAGGACTCGAAACCCTTACAGTCCTCTCCTCATTGAGCTTAGTCATGGGCTGTATTGTAAAGTGTTAGTGAAAAAACAAGTGATTTTAATTTGTGTAATTATATAGTTTTGGGTATGATAAGTCTGGTAAATCTCTGATTGTGAGTCACATGTGTGCACTGTGATCAGACACAAAATCTATGCTGACACCTACTCTCAAAAAAAAAATCTCTGCTTGAAATCAATGGGAATTCTTACAAGCATGTGTTTTTAACAGATTTGCTTAATTGCTAGATTACCCTTTCTTCTTATTGCACTTTATTGTGGGTTAAAAAAATGTGTAGTCATTTTTTCATTAAAGTCAGTGTTTCCATGACCTTAACCTCAAGCTGATTGCAATTATGTTTCAATGAAATTGCATTTGCTCTATTGTGCATACAGCAACACAATTAAGATGAGTTTTTTCCCATAATTTGGAAAGATCATTTCTCTTTCTCCTGCTGTGCTCCTTTAACAAAGCACACTTTGTTAGGGCACAGCTCATGAACTGCAACATTTTTAGTCTATTCAGGGACCTGTATATATGCTTCATCTGGCTCTGCATTGTGCTAAACCTTTACTTTAGATGTTGATGTTTGGGTTCCTTTAAGCTCAAGGGAGACAACATCTGACTGGTTTCCAGTTCTCACTCCCGAGG
>NW_005187413.1:2918471-2920909 GCF_000239375.1 Pundamilia nyererei | reverse complement strand
TAAACCTTTACTTTAGATGTTGATGTTTGGGTTCCTTTAAGCTCAAGGGAGACAACATCTGACTGGTTTCCAGTTCTCACTCCCGAGGCGTAACATGTCGACGGCGTTCTTATGGTACACGGCGGGTTATGGCTGGAATCCAGTGCAATGACGCTCCCGCGGTAATAGACATTCCAGCCCTAAACCTAACCTTATCCCTAGCCCTAACCATAACCTTATTCCTGATCTTAACCAGGACTATAATGATGTTAAATAGCGTGTTTCTAAGCGATTTGAAGAAAAAGAGCGAACATGTGTAGATGGAGTCCAGACGGTTCTTATATTTCCTGTTTTTTCCGAGGTTGTCATTTAGGAACGTGGTGGGTAGCCGAAATCGTAATATGTTGACGATTTGTCACCTAGCGTAAAATGTTACGCTTTGGGAGTGAGAACGTGTTGCCACTTCCTGCAATTTATTCTTCAGCAGGATGGCAAATCTAATAACTACAAACATACAGCGATGGGCACTAAAAAAAGCCATAAGAAGAACAAGAAGAACAGATGGTCTGGCCCTCACTTACAGAGCTTTGTGGTAAACATCATGGATTCAGTATGGGATTATGTAAAGAGACCGAAGACACTGAGACGGCCTAAATCCACAAAAGAACTGTGACAAGTTCTTCATGTTGGATTAAGATATCTGCCTAATGCCAAGGAAAACTATGCAAAACTGTACTTAAAATAACAAGTGCTGTTTTTCCTGGATTTTGATATTAACAATGATATTTTTTGTCAAATTAAATTTATTTTGGAAAGAAAGAATGGATGAATTAAAGATAATGTGTCAAAGTTTGCAGTATTACCCATGCAAACTATAAATGTCAACTCAGTACTCATGGGTAGTAATATCAGAATGTTTGATGAATGCTGGAACTGATATAAGACAAAAAAAAATCTAGTTGTTGTTGTTGTTGTTTTTTGCACCATTCCTGCTTGCAAATCACAGGGGTCAGTGGATTTAATTTACTTAAATTATTTTTATTGCTTTTTTAAATTTAAATTGTAAAGCTAATGTGAAGGTCTTTCTAAAGTCTCAACCAGCTACCAGCAGTCAATGAAATCCATTGTTTACCATTTGGTGAAGATGATCATAGGTCGGATTATTCAATGTCAGTGCAAAAAACCCTAAAACCAATTGTGAGCAAAGAAGAACAGACTTTTTATCCTGCCTAGTGTTTAGTGTAGGTTAAGATAGAAGTTTTAAAAAAGCAAAAGAAACATGTTGGAAAAGGAAAAAAACGCAGTTCAAATTGAAGACGCCAATATTCAGCTAAACAACCACACAGCAGTTTCTCTTAAACAAGTGCTAAGTAGCTGCTAATTCCACTTCCCTGTCAGCAACACCATGTGATTTCATTATCTGGCTATGGTATCCTTTCCACCATCCCAGAGCACAGGCAGGCCTACCTGGACCTGCAACCTGCAAATTTGATTTTCTGCACTCAGAAAATCAAATTTGAATATTTCAAGCATCCAAGAAAAAGTAGATGCATTCTTCAGGTATATGTGTCTGCCTGTGTGCCATAGTCTAGCGTTTGGTGACAAAACACTAAACCCATCAGCAGAACACCTTTTTCTGTCACTGGAAGAACAAGCATTGCTAAGGAAACCAGTGTCAAAATGGAAAGGGCCTTTTCACATGCCCTAGTAATAATATAGTATAATATAATATAATAATAATAATATTAATATAATATAATAATAATAATACATTTGGCAGCATGATGGTGCAATTCAATTCAATTCTGTTTTATTTATATAGCTCGAAATCACAACAGTTGCCTCAAGGTGGTTTATATTGTAAGGTAGAGACCCTGCAATAATACAAAGAAAGCAGATAAAACCCCAACAATCATGTGTTCCTCTGTGAGCAAGAGCTTTGACAGTGGGAAAGAAAAACTGCCTTTTAAAAGGAAGGGGGATGGTCAGCCATCTGCTGTCAGTTGGGCTGAATGGAGGAAGACAAGACAAAGAGATAAATAGTTGTGGAGTGGTTAGCACTGTTGGGTCAAACCCCTGCTCACCTGCTTTAATCATTTAGAAGAAGCTAATTTACAGTTTTGAATTCCAGTCCCTTTCAAATGACTGAGTGAGAGACCTGAGAGAGCACAGACGAAAGGGTCAATAATGCTGTTGTTTATTCAGCAAAGGTGAGCGCTAATTAGCTAAAGTTAATGTGTCATTCATTACATTCCACAGTGTCACTCATTTAATGGCTAGACGGTCACTTTAAGCAAGGAAGTAGTGACAAGTCTGCAATATCTTTTTATTAGGTTAACGAAATATCGTATCACATATTATTGTGTTTATTTATATGACTGACCTCTTACAACATGTTTGCTGTCACCAAGTTAAGCATTGGTGCAGTTTGGCCAAAGCAATTATGTGACTGGGGTCAG